>NC_057803.1:194326941-194626941 GCF_018294505.1 Triticum aestivum
TACCATGGCGTGTTGATGCCGCTCCATGATAGCATGCCAAGCTTCATGAATTTCAGACGAGTTTTGGATTTACTAGAATTTAAAAACCAGGCATCTCAATGTTTTGCCGGCAATCAACAATGCCACAGTGTTTGAATTTCATTCCCATCTCTTGCATGGGACCTAAGAATGCACCCAAGCACGCAAATATGATTTTTCAAGTAATTTATATGCATTGGAGCATGTGCATGTAGTTCAAATTTGAATTATGCACATAAATGCATTGAAAACTCAGTTAATGTATAAAAATGTCCAAATGAACCCCGAAAAATCCCAAAAATTGACACAACACTCCTGTTGTTATATGTTGACATGGGAAAATTTTTGAAAGCAATAAGAGGCAATGCATATTGTTTCGTCCCCAAAGGTGGGACTTTCCCTACCGAAACCATCATGCTTGTTGTGAGAAGCATATACCCGATCCTGCCCCGAATGGGACAAATTTTTTAACACGACATGTTGATGCCGCTCCATGATAGCATGCCAAGTTTCATGAATTTCAGACGAGTTTTAGATTTACTAGAATTTTAAAACCAGGCATCAACAATTTGTGTCGGCAATCAACAGTGCCCTGGTGTTTGAATTCCATTCTCATCTCTTGCATGGGACCTAGAAATTCACTCAAGGACACATATTAGATTTTTCAACCAACCTTAGTGCATTGGAGCATGTGCTTGTAGTTCAAATTTGAATTATGCACATAAAATGCCTAGATAACCCAGTTAATGCATAAAAATGACCAAACGAACCCCAAAACATCACAAAAATTGACACAACACTCCTGATGTTCTATATTGACACTAGAAAATATTTGTAAGCAATAAGAGACATTAGATATTGTTTCATCCCCAAAGGTGGGACGTTCCCTATCGAAACCATCATGTTTGTTGTGAGAAGCTCTGGTTTGTGAGATGCTTATTCCCGAACCTGCCCCAAACGGTTCAAACTTTTTACCACGGCATGTTGATGCCGCTCCATGATAGCATGTCAAGCTTCATGAATTTCAGACGAGTTTTGGATTTAATAGAATTTAAAAACTAGGCATCTCAATGTTTTACCGGCAATCAACAGTGCCATGGTGTTTGAATTTCATTCCCATCTCTTGCATGGGACCTAAGAATGCACCCAAGGACGCAAATATGATTTTTCAAGTAATTTATATGCATTGGAGCATGTGCATGTAGTTCAAATTTGAATTATGCACATAAATGCATTGAAAACTCAGTTAATGCATAAAAATGTCCAAACGAACCCCGAAAAATCCCAAAAATTGACACAACACTCCTGTTGTTCTATGTTGACATGAGAAAACTTTTGAAAGCAATAAGAGGCAATGCATATTGTTTCGTCCCCAAAGGTGGGACTTTCCCTACCGAAACCATCATGCTTGTTGTGAGAAGCATATACCCGATCCTGCCCCGAATGGGACAAATTTTTTAACACGACATGTTGATGCTGCTCCATGATAGCATGCCAAGTTTCATGAATTTTAGACGAGTTTTAGATTTACTAGAATTTTAAAACCAGGCATCAACATTTTGTGTCGGCAATCAACAGTGCCCTAGTGTTTGAATTCCATTCTCATCTCTTGCATGGGACCTAGAAATTCACTCAAGGACACATATTAGATTTTTCAACCAACCTTAGTGCATTAGAGCATGTGCTTGTAGTTCAAATTTGAATTATGCACATAAAATGCCTAGATAATCCAGTTAATGCATAAAAATGACCAAACGAACCCCGAAACATCACAAAAATTGACACAACACTCCTGATGTTCTATATTGACACTAGAAAATATTTGTAAGCAATAAGAGACATTAGATATTGTTTCATCCCCAAAGGTGTGACGTTCCCTATCGAAACCATCATGTTTGTTGTGAGAAGCTCTGGTTTGTGAGATGCTTATACCCGAACCTGCCCCAAACGGTACAAATTTTTTACCACGGCATCTTGATGCCGCTCCATGATAGCATGTCAAGCTTCATGAATTTCAGACGAGTTTTGGATTTACTAGAATTTAAAAACTAGGCATCTCAATGTTTTACCGGCAATCAACAGTGCCATGGTGTTTGAATTTCATTCCCATCTCTTGCATGGGACCTAAGAATGCACCCAAGGACGCAAATTTGATTTTTCAACCAATTTATATGCATTGGAGCATGTGCATGTAGTTCAAATTTGAATTATGCACATAAATGCATTGAAAACTCAGTTAATGCATAAAAATGTCCAAACGAACCCCGAAAAATCCCAAAAATTGACACAACACTCCTGTTGTTCTATGTTGACATGAGAAAAATTTTGAAAGCAATAAGAGGCAATGCATATTGTTTCGTCCCCAAAGGTGGGACTTTCCCTACCGAAACTATCATGCTTGTTGTGAGAAGCATATACCCGATCCTGCCCCAAATGGGACAAAATTTTTAACACGACATGTTGATGCCGCTCCATGATAGCATGCCAAGTTTCATGAATTTCAGACGAGTTTTAGATTTACTAGAATTTTCAAACCAGGCATCAACATTTTGTGTCGGCATTCAACAGTGCCCTGGTGTTTGAATTTCATTCCCATCTCTTGCATGGGACCTAGAAATTCACCCAAGGACACATATTAGATTTTTCAACCAACCTTAGTGCATTGGAGCATGTGCTTGAAGTTCAAATTTGAATTATGCACATAAAATGCCTAGATAACCCAGTTAATGCATAAAAATGACCAAACGAAACCCGAAACATCACAAAAATTGACACAACACTCCTGATGTCCTATATTGACACTAGAAAATATTTGAAAGCAATAAGAGACATTAGATATCGTTTCATCCCCAAAGGTGGGACGTTCCCTATCGAAACCATAATGTTTGTTGTGAGAAGCTCTGGTTTGTGAGATGCTTATACCCGAACCTGCCCCAAACGGTACAAATTTTTTACCACGGCATGTTGATGCTGCTCCATGATAGCATGCCAAGCTTCATGAATTTCAGACGAGTTTTGGATTTACTAGAATTTAAAAACTAGGCATCTCAATGTTTTACCGGCAATCAACAGTGCCATGGTGTTTGAATTTCATTCCCATCTCTTGCATGGGACCTAAGAATGCACCCAAGGACGCAAATATGATTTTTCAAGTAATTTATATGCATTGGAGCATGTGCATGTAGTTCAAATTTGAATTATGCACATAAATGCATTGAAAACTCAGTTAGTGCATAAAAATGTCCAAATGAACCCCGAAAAATCCCAAAAATTGACACAACACTCCTGTTGTTCTATGTTGACGTGAGAAAATTTTTGAAAGCAATAAGAGGCAATGCATATTGTTTCTTCCCCAAAGGTGGGACTTTCCCTACCGAAACCATCATGCTTGTTGTGAGAAGCATATACCCGATCCTGCCCCAAATGGGACAAATTTTTCAACACGACATGTTGATGCCGCTCCATGATAGCATGCCAAGTTTCATGAATTTCAGACGAGTTTTAGATTTACTATAATTTTAAAACCAGGCATCAACATTTTGTGTCGGCAATCAACAGTGCCCTGGTGTTTGAATTCCATTCCCATCTCTTGCATGGGACCTAGAAATTCACCCAAGGACACATATTAGATTTTTCAACCAACCTTAGTGCATTGGAGCATGTGCTTGTAGTTCAAATTTGAATTATGCACATAAAATGCCTAGATAACCAAGTTAATGCATAAAAATGACCAAACGAACCCCGAAACATCACAAAAATTTACACAACACTCCTGATGTTCTATATTGACACTAGAAAATATTTGTAAGCAATAAGAGACATTAGATATTGTTTCATCCCCAAAGGTGGGACGTTCCCTATCGAAACCATCATGTTTGTTGTGAGAAGCTCTGGTTTGTGAGATGCTTATACCCGAACCTGCCCAAATGGTACAAATTTTTTACCACGGCATGTTGATGCCGCTCCATGATAGCATGCCAAGCTTCTTAAATTTCAGACGAGTTTTGGATTTACTAGAATTTAAAAACTAGGCATCTCAATGTTTTACCGGCAATCAATAGTGCCATGGTGTTTGAATTTCATTCCCATCTCTTGCATGGGACCTAAGAATGCACCCAAGGACGCAAATATGATTTTTCAAGTAATTTATATGCATTGGAGCATGTGCATGTAGTTCAAATTTGAATTATGCACATAAATGCATTGAAAACTCAGTTAGTGCATAAAAATGTCCAAACGAACCCCGAAAAATCCCAAAAATTGACACAACACTCCTGTTGTTCTATGTTGACATGAGAAAATTTTTGAAAGCAATAAGAGGCAATGCATATTGTTTCATCCCCAAAGGTGGGACTTTCCCTACCGAAACCATCATGCTTGTTGTGAGAAGCATATACCCGATCCTGCCCCGAATGGGACAAATTTTTTAACACGACATGTTGATGCCGCTCCATGATAGCATGCCAAGTTTCATGAATTTCAGACGAGTTTTAGATTTACTAGAATTTTAAAACCAGGCATCAACAATTTGTGTCGGCAATCAACAGTGCCCTGGTGTTTGAATTCCATTCTCATCTCTTGCATGGGACCTAGAAATTCACTCAAGGACACATATTAGATTTTTCAACCAACCTTAGTGCATTGGAGCATGTGCTTGTAGTTCAAATTTGAATTATGCACATAAAATGCCTAGATAACCCAGTTAATGCATAAAAATGACCAAACGAACCCCGAAACATCACAAAAATTGACACAACACTCCTGATGTTCTATATTGACACTAGAAAATATTTGTAAGCAATAAGAGACATTAGATATTGTTTCATCCCCAAAGGTGGGACGTTCCCTATCGAAACCATCATGTTTGTTGTGAGAAGCTCTGGTTTGTGAGATGCTTATTCCCGAACCTGCCCCAAATGGTTCAAACTTTTTACCACGGCATGTTGATGCCGCTCCATGATGGCATGTCAAGCTTCATGAATTTCAGACGAGTTTTGGATTTAATAGAATTTAAAAACTAGGCATCTCAATGTTTTACCGGCAATCAACAGTGCCATGGTGTTTGAATTTCATTCCCATCTCTTGCATGGGACCTAAGAATGCACCCAAGGACGCAAATATGATTTTCCAAGTAATTTATATGCATTGGAGCATGTGCATGTAGTTCAAATTTGAATTATGCACATAAATGCATTGAAAACTCAGTTAATGCATAAAAATGTCCAAACGAACCCCAAAAAATCCCAAAAATTGACACAACACTCCTGTTGTTCTATGTTGACATGAGAAAACTTTTGAAAGCAATAAGAGGCAATGCATATTGTTTCGTCCCCAAAGGTGGGACTTTCCCTACCGAAACCATCATGCTTGTTGTGAGAAGCATATACCCGATCCTGCCCCGAATGGGAAAAAAATTTCAACACGACATGTTGATGCCGCTCCATGATAACATGCCAAGTTTCATGAATTTCAGACGAGTTTCAGATTTACTAGAATTTTCAAACCAGGCATCAACATTTTGTGTCGGCAATCAACAGTGCCTTGGTGTTTGAATTTCATTCCCATCTCTTGCATGGGACCTAGAAATTCACCCAAGGACACATATTAGATTTTTCAACCAACCTTAGTGCATTGGAGCATGTGCTTGTAGTTCAAATTTGAATTATGCATATAAAATGCCTAGATAACCCAGTTAATGCATAAAAATGACCAAATGAACCCCGAAACATCAAAAAAATTGACACAACACTCATGATGTTCTATGTTGACACTAGAAAATATTTGAAAACAATAAGAGGCATTGGATATCGTTTCGTCCCAAAAGGTGGGACGTTCCCTATCGAAACCATCATGTTTGTTATGAGAAGCTTTGGTTTGTGAGATGCTTATACCCGAACCTGCCCCAAACGGTACAAATTTTCTACCATGGCATGTTGATGCCGCTCCATGATAGCATACCAAGTTTCATGAATTTTCGATGAGTTTTGTATTTACTAGAATTTAAAAACCAGGCATCTCAATGTTTTACCGGCAATCAACAGTGCCCTGGTGTTTGAATTTCATTCCCATCTCTTGCATGGGACCTATAAATTCACCCAGGGACACACATGTGACTTTTCAATCAACTTTGGTGCATTGGAGCATGTGCTTGTAGTTCAAATTAGAATTATGCACATAAAATGCCTATAAAACCCAGTTAATGTATAAAAAAGGCCAAACAAACCCCAAAAATTCCAAGAATGAACACAACACTCTTGTTGTTCTATGTTGACACTAGAAATTTTTTAAAGCAATAAGAGGCAACATATATCGTCCCGTAACTAAAGGTGGTACGTTCCCTATCGAAACCATCATGCTTGTTGTGGGAAGCTCTGGTTTGTGAGAAGCTTATACCCGAACCTGTCCCAAATGGGACAAAATTTTCACCACGACATGTTGATGTCGCTCAATGATAGCATGCCAAGTTTCATGAATTTTCAGACAAGTTTTGGATTTACTAGAATTTAAAAACCAGGCATGTCAACGTTTTCCGGCAATTAGTAGTGCCATGGTGTTCGAATTTCATTCCCATCTCTTGCATGGGACCTAAGCATGCACCCAAGGAAGAAAATTTGATTTTTCAAGCAATTTATATGCATTGGAGCATGTGCATGTAGTTCAAATTTGAATTATGCACATAAATGCATTGAAAGCTCAGTTAATGCATAAAAATGTCCAAACGAACCCCGAAAAATCCCAAAAATTGACACAACACTCCTGTTGTTCTATGTTGACACGAGAATTTTTTTGAAAGCAATAAGAGGCAATGCATATCGTTTCGTCCCCAAAGGTGGGACGTTCCCTACCGAAACCATCATGCTTGTTGTGAGAAGCATATAACCGAACCTGCCCCAAATGGGATACAATTTTTAACACGGCATGTTGATGCCGCTCCATGATAGCATGCCAAGTTTCATGAATTTTAGACGAGTTTTGGATTTCCTAGAATTTAAAAACCAGACATCTCAATTTTTTGTCGGCAATCAACAGTGCCCTAGTGTTTGAATTTCATTCCCATCTCTTGCATTGGACCTAGAAATTCACCCAAGGACACATATTAGATTTTTCAACCAACCTTAATGCATTGGAGCATGTGCTTGTAGTTCAAATTTGAATTATGCACATAAAATGCCTAGATAACATAGTTAATGCATAAAAATGTCCAAACGAACCCCGAAAAATCAGAAAAATTGACACAACACTCCTGATGTTCTATGTTGACACTAGAAAGTATTTGAAAGCCATAAGAGACATTGGATATCGTTTCATCCCCAAAGGTGGGACATTCCCTATCGAGACCATCATGTTTGTTGTGAGAAGCTCTGGTTTGTGAGATGCTTATGCCCGAACCTGCCCCAAATGGTACAAATTTTTTACCATGGTATGTTGATGCCGCTCCATGATAGCATGCCAAGTTTCATGAATTTTAGACGAGTTTTGGATTTACTAGAATTTAAAAACCAGGCATTTCAATGTTTTGCCAGCAATCAACAGTGCCCTGGTGTTTGAATTTCATTCCCATCTCTTGCATGGGACCTAGAAATTCACCCAAGGACACACATGTGATTTTTCAATCAACTTTGGTGCATTGGAGCATGTGCTTGTAGTTCAAATTATAATTATGCGCATAAAATGCCTATAAAACTCAGTTAATGTATAAAAAAGGCCAAACAAACCCCAAAAATTCCAAGATTGAACACAACACTCTTGTTGTTCTATGTTGCCACTAGAAATTTTTTAAAGCAATAAGAGGCAACATATATCGTCTCGTCACCAAAGGTGGTACGTTCCCTATCAAAACCGTCATGCTTGTTGTGGGAAGCTCTGGTTTGTGGGAAGCTTATACCCGAACCTGTCCCAAATGTGACAAAATTTTCCCCACGACATGTTGATGTCGCTCAATGATAGCATGCCAATTTCATGCATTTTCAGACAAGTTTTGGATTCACTAGAATTTAAAAACCAGGCATATCAATGTTTTGCTGGCAATCAACAGTGCCATGGTGTTTGAATTTCATTCCCATCTCTTGCATGGGACCTAGAAATTCACCCAAGGACACACATGTGATTTTTCAATCAACTTTGGTGCATTGGAGCATGTGCTTGTAGTTCAAATTTGAATTATGCACATAAAATGCCTAGAAAACACAGTTAAAGTATAAAAAAGGCCTAACGAACCCCGGAGAATTCCAAGATTGAACACAACACTCTTGTTGTTCTATGTTGACACTAGACATTTTTTTAAAGCAATAAGAGGCAACGAATATCGTCTCGTCCCCAAAGGTGGTATGTTCCCTATCGAAACCATCATGCTTGTTGTGAGAAACTCTGTTTTGTGAGAAGCTCATACCGAAACCTGCCCCAAATGGGACAAAATTTTCACCACGGCATGTTGATGCTGCTCCATGATAGCATGCCAAGTTTCATGAAATTCAGACGAGTTTTGGATTTACTAGAATTTAAAAACCATATATCTCAATGTTTTGCCGGCAATCAACAGTGCCCTGGTGTTTGAAATTCATTGCCATCTCTAGCCTGGAACCTAGAAATTCATCCAAGGACACACACATGTGATTTTTAAACCAACTTTAGTGCATTGGAGCATGTCCTTTTAGTACAAAATTGAATTATGCACATAAAATGCCTAGATAACCCAGTTAATGTATAAAAAAGGCCAAACAAACCCCGAAAAATTCATTCCGATTTCTTCCATGGGACCTAAGCATGCACTGAAGGACACAGATTTGATTTTTCAACCAATTTGTATGCATCGGAGCATGTGCATGTAGTTTAATTTTCAATTGTGCACCTGAAATGGTTAGAAAACCAGTTTAATGTCTGAACTGTCCAAACCAGCCCTGAATAATTCCAATTCTTTTACGACACACATATAGTTGCATGTTCACTACAGATAAAAGGTCTAGCAATTCAAGCACCGTCCATTGCCGCTGTCACCCCATTTTGTAATTCAAATCATCTAGATCCCACACAGTTTATTCTCACCAATCGTGTGAGATGTAGTACGAAATATCTTGGAACACCATAGGTGTATAGTACGCCTATGGCTTACGCGAGAAGGTGCGTCGGCTACAGTCCACAGCCGGCGTGTCAAGCACACTAGCTCGCTCCCCCAAAACTCCCGCCTCTGCACCCCTCTTTGCTTCAGTCCCTTGATTCAAACATTCAGTAGCCCCGGCATTTTACTCCCGCCTCTACATCCCTCGCAATCTCAAAAATATCTGCTCGCCCTTCATCCAAATTTTCAGTAGCCCCGCCTTGTTACTCCCGCCTAGTAAAATTTTCAGTTGCCATAGTAGTTCCTCAAAAACAACCTCCGCTCACACAAACACACACAACCCTCGAAACCATCGGTAGGTCACCGCCATCGTTGGTGCCTCCATCCTCAACCTCTGCCTGTGTGCCGGGGAGCTCGAGTAGCCAATGGCCAAGAGGTTTATCGTGGCCTTTTCTCCTGACGCCGGCGAGATGGCCGCCGAGGTGTCCCCGTCGTCCCCCGCGGGCCCGATCCGCTATCGTCGGTCCCCCGATCTGCCCGCCGCCATGCCCCTACGCCGGTTCAAGGACTTCCCCATCCTCCTTCGGTCCCGGCAGCCGACAAAGTCCTACCTCGAGGTCCGGCAGTGGTGGTGGGGGACGTGGGTCGTCAAGGTTACAGATCAAGAGAGCCACACCCGTAGGTGGCTCAGTAGCTTCCACACAGCCAAGCTCGTGGCCATGGAGTACGACCGCTGGTAGGCCCTCTACCACGGCATGGCGGCTAGGCTCAATTTCCCCTTAGGCACACGTCCGGTCCACCTCGTTCCCCTGGAGCTAGTGGTGATGAGCTCGGCTATGGCGCGGGACGACCGTGAGGCATGGGAGCGTCTCGAGGCCGAGGCCACCGACGAGGCCTACATGCAAGAGCTCTGCTGGGAGCACCCGGAGCTCGTGGAGGCGGAGCGGGCAATCTTTGCCAGCACGAAGGGCGACGAGGTAATCGCACTCTCCTTCAATGACGAGGTCAAAGGCGGCGAGGACGGTAGCACGGAGGGCGGTTATCGCGCTCTCCTCTGATGACGAGGTTGAAGGCGGCGGCGACGGCGGCGCGGAGGGCGTCGAGGTGGGACCCCAAGACGAGGATATCGGCGTCGACAAGTGGAGGAGTGCCTTCCCCAACTACCCCGACAATGGTATTGGCCCAGACCCGGCTCGCGGCACACCGTACATGACGAGGAAGGATTGGCTCGACCTCTACTTCGACCGAAAGTAGCTTAGCTTAGTTTGAATTTATGTTTTATGTTCGATTATGTAAAACTATCTATGTTTATTTTTGAACGCATGCTACTTTCAGTTGAACCTGCTTTGAACTTGATCAAATTGTAGTTTACAGCCTTAAGTTTAGGGGATCGACTAGAAAAGGCCAAAAATTGTTGGAGTATATATATATATCCACTAAGGGTTTTACTCCTTTAACTTTTTAAGGATCGCCTAGAGATGTCCTTATGACTTGTTTATTTCACTTCTTCACAATGTGATGCTCTATATGTGCAAATATTTGTTGTGCAGTTCAATTTCATCAATAACAGTTTCAACAATACCACTATGAATTACGATATTTGGTTGTTGTTAAGGATATTGGAGTTAACATGCCTTTTCATTTTTCAATTGTTGTTTAGCAACATGCATTGTACTAAATGACTAATTATGCAATCCCAGGCTACATAGCAACAAGGAAGAGTGTGACCTTAATGTTCTCATTATGTCTAGATATACATGTAATAAAATCTTATATAATGGGATGGATGGAATGTTTTACTACATCATTTTTCAATTGTTGTTTAGTTTCTAATATTAACTTGGTGCTTTTAGGTACATATACAATTGCCAAAGATCCACACTTTGACCCTTTCTGCAAATGGGGCAATAAGATATTCATGAACCAGCATCAAGTGAGGAAAACTGATAAACATTGTTACTAAAATGGGTCAAAAGATGTCAATCGAACTATTTGTTTACACCTTATGCAAGACAACAATGAACTGCAGGATGGTAAGTAAGAACCCTGTAGCCTTGTTTTTACTGCCCGTAATGAGTTGTGTTAGATGACAATATCTGAATCTTTTATCTTTTGAAGTGGATCCTGAAGTAGTTTACTCAAGATTACCTCTCAAACTACATGATTGGCGGCCGGCCATCACAAGGGGTTAGACTAGAGTCCTGCATGCGTTCTGCATCCAGGAGAGCACAATAGGTCCATTCCGCTTCACCTTGTTCAGCAACTGGAATGTCTGTTGCCTCTTTCTTTACCATCTATAATAGTACAAGTATAGAACCCTAGTATATCATTATTTATTTGGTACTTCTGTAATTCTTAAACATATGTACCTATTAATCGAATAATGCATTGGTTGTTTGAACCTGATGGATATGAATAAAGCTATAGCCTACTTTCAAGTTTAAATTATGTACAATTTTAAATAGCAACAATTAAATTAGGGCGAAATTACATTATGCAAGTCATTATGGCACACACAGTTGGTAAAACACAAAAGTTTGCGATATACACCATAATCCGAGACAGTTCACAGAGAGGAAACATGTGCAAGCATGCACACAGTTGCCATTCGCAAAGCGTGTGTGATGTCAGACACTATCACATGCAGTGTGTCGGTGTACTAGAATAGGGGTACCCTAGTACCCCGAACTTGTGCACGGGCAGTTGCAGCACCCCGCGGCAAGGCTTGCCGGGCGAATGTCAAGATCCTCCGTGGTTCCCTTGGAGCCATTCAAGAACAAAGTATTTAAGCTCAGGAGACAAGGCCCCGGCAAGACGAGCTTGCCGGGAAGGCCAACCAAGGCACTCCAAGGAACTTGCCGCGACGCGCCACGCGCTCCGGCAAGGCAACAAGGCCTCGGCAAGACGAGCTTGCCGGGAAGACCAACCAAGGTACCTCGAGGCCCGGTGAGCGACAAGCTTCCGGACCCGACAAGATAACAGCAGCGGCAAGGTGCTTGCCACGGCAGGCGGCCACTCTGTGCCCACGCTCCAGCGCATCCACCAACATGTCGCTCTGGGGGCCTCTCCAGGAGCACGTGGCGGGAGGTTGTGCAGCCAGCGGTGCGCAGTGGCATGCGAAGCTGACAAGATCGCCATCGTGGCGAATGGTGGCGCCCCTAACGGTCCTTTTCTGCACTGTTTGGGTGACTCAGACGGGCATTTAATGCCCTTGTCCCCTGCCGTTAGGGTTAGGTAGGGTGCACTGTACAAGTAACTGTACCAACCACCTCACCTTTTACATTTGTACCCTTCTCTGCATTGCCACCTGTCGGTGACCCCTTTAGCGTATAAAAGGAGGCCCATGCGCAACGTAGAGGGGGTTCGACTAGTTCGGAACCCAGAAAAACACTACGCTCTCTCTCTGGAGCAAGAACACAAGATAATCAAACAAGCAGCAGTAGGAGTGTTATCTCTCCGGAGAGCTACGAAGCTGGGTAAACTGCTCGTGTGCTTCGCCTCGATCTGCTCTTCGTGTGCTCTCCGCCCCCCGCTGAACCAAAAGGGGCTCGGTCCACCGGCCCCATAGATGTTCGTGGATCAGTTTCCCCGACATCTTTGGCGCGCCAGGTAGGCGGCGTCGAGATTGTGTGAACCTGATCCGGCGTTCACACGAGCTAGATCTTCATTCGCTTCATCAACATGCCACCGAAGAAGAAGACTTCGGCGGCAGCCGCTCCGTCCACGTCACTTGTGCCACCGTTGGAGCAAACGGGTGGTGGAATGGACGCCGGCGGAAGAATGGACGTCGACGAGGAAGCTTATGATGCTGCCGGGTCCAAGGACAAGGCTGCACAAACCTCGGCGACTGTACATGTTCCGCGCCACTCTTAGGAGGTGCAAGACCAACAGCGTCATGGCACTCGCAGTGCCATACGCATGATAGGCCAAGACCAAGCTGGTGGATCTCGGGGCGCTCAAGACCAGCATGCACGCCAGCATGCTGGCACGAGCGAGGCACGGTCGCCTGGACGGGATACTGCTCCTTCTAACATCTTTAGAAGTCTGAGCACGTCCCGCTCCTCGCGCCGTCCGCCACTGCCACCCACCACTCCAGCAGAAGCTTTGGCGCGAGCTCAACTGCTCCTAGATTACCCTCCGATGTCAGACAAGATCGAAGAATGGAGGGCCACCATTCAGAGTCTCATCGGCTACGCCAACGGCGACACTCCATGGCGGCCGAGCGCGTCGCCGCCGCGGCAGGGTTGCCGGGCGCGAGCCGGTGGCGACGAAACGGGTGGAGGTGCAACTACCATGCAATCACCACCTCGAAGGCCAAGATCGCTGACTCGCCAGATCCACCTCGACAGCGGCTCCACCGCATTGTCGGATCCACGAGCTCGTCGCGATCAGTGCCAAGTTCTTCATGATCGACAACAAGAAGACGCTCGAACTCGCATCGAGCGCCGAAGAGAAGCGCGACGTCAATCCGACAAGCGCGCTGGGCCCTCTATTAACATGCATGCGCCAGGAGAACCAGGCGATCTGCCATACACGGTAGGTTGCCCTGCGTTCACTCATGAGCTGCGGCAAGTCCAGTGGCCCAGCACGAAGAACTTCAAGCCAGACGTACTGGATAAGTACGACGGCAAGACGCATCCGTCGGAGTTCCTCAGCATCTACACCATTGCGATGCGGGCTGCCGGGGGACGGGATGACAAGATCCTTGCCAACTACTTCCCGCTGGTGCTCAAGCCCAACGTCAGATCCTGGCTCATGCACTTGCCGGACAACTCCATATCCTCTTGGGCTGATCTGTGCCATTAGTTTGTCGGCGCCTTCACAGGCGTACACAAGCCTCATGGCCAGGAGAGTGATCTTCATCTGCTCGCCCAGAAGTAAGGAGAGCCCCTGCGCAAGTACATTAAGAGATTCAGCAGTGTGCAGCACAACATCCCTGACGTCCACCCTGCCGCGGTGATCAGCGCGTTCCATCAGAACGTGCGAAACCGCAGGATGCGGGAGGAAATGGCGATGTGCAAGATCAGGGACTTCAGTGAGTTATATGCACTGGCCGACAAGTGTGCACGTGCTGAGGAAGGGAGGAGACTACCTGGAGAGAATGTAGGAGCGGGAGGATCTGACAGTGAAGATGCTGCCCCGGCAAGGAAAAACCGGCGGCGGAACAACAGGAAGAGGAAAGGCAAAGAGGTGCTAGTTGTTGAGCAGTCCGGCAATGGTGGTGGCGCCAAGAAAGCCAAAGCTGGTGACTCCGGCAAGGAGGTTGCTGCGGAGGTGGCGGTCACCGACAAGCAAGACGGCACCAACGAGCAGTATTGCAAGATCAACCGCACCAAGGGCCATGATCTCTAGAGCTGCAAAAAATTCGAGCAGCTTGTTGAGCAACAGAAAGCTGAATACGAGCGGCACGACAAGGAGAAGGCCCAGGAAGGTGCTGGGGGATCCGGCAAGAAACGTCCCGACCGAGGAGGACGCCGCGGCAAGGCCAAGCAGCGGCAAGGAGACAGACCTCATCACGGCCGCGACAAGGATGAAGATGACGACGACGATGAAGACATGGATGATGAGGAGACTGATGAGCAGGAGTTCCAGAAAGCCACAGAGGTCCTGTGCGTTGATGGTGGTGCTTCTCTGCATACATCGCACCGTCAGCTCAAGCAGTGGGTGCGGGAAGTTAATGCAGCAGAACCACCCGTCGAGTCATGCAAGCCTGTGAAATGGTCCAGCACGCCTATCATCTTTGATATTGAGGACCACCCTGATCGCATAACTGCGGTCGGGTGCTTGCCGATGTTGGTTTCACCAACAATCCGCAACCTCAAGGTCACTAAGATGCTAGTTGACTGCGGGGCCGGCTTGAACCTGATCTCCTCCACGGTGCTCTAGAAACTCCAGATCCTTGACAGCGAGCTCGAAGAGACCGGTACATTTCAAGGAATCAACCCGGGAAGGAGCAAGCCGAAGGGAAAGATCACGTTCCCGGTAACATTTGGCAGCGAGCTGAACTTCAGGACTGAGAGGGTCACGTTTGATGTTGCTGACTTTCCATTACCTTACAATGGAATCCTTGGCCGCCCGGCACTCGCCAAGTTCATGGCAGCCTCTCACTATGCGTACAACGTACTGAAAATGCCAGGCCCAATAAGTGTCATCTCTGTCCCTGGCGACAAGAAGGATGCTCTTATCTATGCCGACAAGATCTACCGGGAAGCAGCAGCCGCAGCAGAACGCAAGACACTTGCTGCTGAAGCTCCCGGGGGGAAGAAGAAGACCAAGTCCGGCAAGAGCTCTGATGCCCACTCCGGCAAGTGCACCTCTTCGGAGTGCTGCGCTACCATCGAGGACGCACCATCGAGCTCCACCGGCAAGTGTAAGAAGGCAATGGCAGCTCCACCTGAGACCAAGAAGGTGTCCGCCAAGGAGGACGGCACTGGTGATACCTTCACCATCAGCGCCACTCTTGACCCCAAATAGGAAAGCGCGCTCATTGCTTTCCTGCGGGCGAATGTCGACGTGTTTGTGTGGCAACCGTCTGATATCCCCGGTGTTCCCAGGAAAGTAATTGAGCACCACCTTGCCGTCTGTCCTCATGCGCGGCCCGTCAAGCAGAAAGTCAAGAAATAGGCTGTCACATCCTTAGCTCTGGCCTGTTCTGTGATTGCTTCCATGTGTGCATCATGTCTATATTTCTGAAACTTGAACTGAGGAATTTTGGAAGCCTCAAAAACTTAAATAAAAGAGGGGCAAAAACCCTAGAAATCTCATTCATTGCTCCAAAATGCTCTTCTTAAATGTTTGATAATTTTTGGTAAGGGTTCTGGTCCCAACCAAAATATTGAACATTTTTAAGGAATTATTTTTGGGACTTTGGATTTAATTCATTAGCTATTTGAATTTGAATTATATTCATATAATTAGAATATAATTTCAAATACCCCCGAAATATTTTATAAGCTTTTGGAAAAATCCATCTAGCAATATAAAATATTCAGAGGAGTTTTTGGCATTGTTTGAATTATTTTTAATTCAAAACAGTGGCAAAAGAATTAAATAAAAGAAAAAAACAGAACAGAATTAAATAAAACAGAGCAGAAAGCCTACCTGGCCTTACCCGTGCAGCCCACCAGAGCCGGCCCAGCTCCTGTGCTAGTCCAGCACTGTGCAGCCCAGCCCACCTCCTCCTCCCTGTCGCCTTCCTCCTCGCGCCAGTAGGCAGAGGAGGGACTCGGCGCACGCGCCCGAGCTCGCCACGCCACCACCCTGCTCGTCTGCTTCGCCTGAGGCCACCACGACGCCTCGCGCCTTCTCCTCGGCGCCGCCTCGACCCCTGGAACCCTCCCGCTCACTCCCTCGTCCCCATCTCTCCTCTGTTCCCTCTCTCTCGCCCGGACCGAACGGAGCCGCCGCCACCGACAAGCTTCCTCGCGGCCACCGCCACCCCTTCTCCTCCCCGACGCGCTCCTGAGCTCCGCAGTGCCTCCCTCGACCTCCCCGTCGGCTCACGCGACCGGAGAAGCCCCGAAGCACCGTCCCGACGTTTTCCCCCTCCTCGGCCACCGAGGACCGCCGCTGTCGATTTGCCGCCTCCGACGCCTCCCCGAGCTCCCTGAGGCCACCGTCGCAACCCCTGTGAGCTCCGCCACCGTTCCCCCCCTCTTTCCCTCTTCGTTTGATTGCCGTAGCCGTCGCCCCCTTGATGACCGAAACCCGCCGCCGCCTGTGATCGCCGCCGACGTGCCTCCGGCCACCTAGTGGCCCGGCTGTCGTGCTCAACTTCCTCCCCGCGCTGCCTAGAGGACGTAGGTGCCTCGCACGAGCCTCCCCGGCCACCGTAGCATCGACCCCGAGCTCGCCCGAGCTCCGGCGACCGCCACGGTCGATGCCGGTGACGACTCCGGCCATCTTAGGCCCAGCCGCTGCCACTACTCGACGCGGACGAGTGCCTGCATCACGTAGACGCCCTCCGCCGGCCATTTGGTCGCCGGAGGAGGGAAACCGCACCCCTCCGCCGTCTCTGGCTCCGCCGGCGACGAGCCGCGGGTCAACTCCGGCGAGTTGACCCAGGTTTGACCTTCCCCGTGTGTCACTGACGTGTGGGCCACCCCCCCTGACATTTTAGTTAGTATTAGTTTAACACTAATTAACCTAGGTTAGTTAGCTGATTAGTCGCTGACCAGTGGGCCCCGGCCCCACAAACAGTTTAGTTAGAATTAACTTAAGGCTAATTAACTTGGTTAATTAGTTGTGTCACTGACCAGTGGACCCCACTGGTCAGTTTGACCCGGACCAGCCCCTGTTGACTCTGCTGAGGTCAGAATGACGTCATGCTGACGCAATATTCCTTTTCTGGAATTTAGTTTATTTTATAATAATCAGGAAATTCCAGAAAATGCCTAAAACTTCTAAAATTCATAGAAATTCAACCGTAGCTCCAAATTAAATAATTTATATATGAAAAATTATCAGAAAAATTCAAGGAATCCATCTGTACCATTTTCATGCATGTTAGAACAACTTATAGCTGCTGTTTAGCACAAATCAATTAAATGGCATTTGAATAATCACATATGGAGTTTGAATTTGAAT
Organism: Triticum aestivum; assembly: GCF_018294505.1. Classification (NCBI taxonomy): domain Eukaryota; kingdom Viridiplantae; phylum Streptophyta; class Magnoliopsida; order Poales; family Poaceae; genus Triticum; species Triticum aestivum. The sequence goes on from NC_057803.1 coordinate 194,344,601, forward strand.
ATTATATTCAAACCAACTTCATTTAATCTGTTGCTAGTTGCATTAGCTCAAAACACATTCATATTGCCATGTCATGAGCATGCATCATATTGTGCATTGCATTGATTGTGTCTTTCCTCAGTTGCCGGTGATTGCCCCCTTTCGATAGACGTGATACCGATGATGTGATCGTTGACACTGATGAAGACTCAATGTTATCTTCAGAAGTGCCAGGCAAGCAAAACCCCTTGTTCATTCCGATACAATCCTACTCTCTCGCTCCTGCTCTCTATTACTGCATTAGGACAACAACGATTCAACTGTTACCTGCTGCGGTAGCTGAACCCTTTTATCCTCTGCATGACCTGTCATTGCCACAGTAAATAGATGAAACCCACTAGTATGAGTAGGAGTTGTTTGAGCCCTGATGTGCCTACTCATTCATGCTTGATTGTCATGCCTGCTACTGCTTAGAGTTGAGTCAGGTCTGATTCATCCGGGATGAATCAGAGGCGTGTGAACATGTCCTACTGTGTGTGAGCTAAGTGTGTGAACACGATTTGGTAAAGGTAGCGGTGAGAGGCCATGTAGGAGTACATGGTGGGTTGTCTCATTGCAGCCGTCCTCAGGAACTGAGTTCTGTGTTTGTGATCCATGATTCAGCTACTACCACGCATTGGGCCCGAAACCAATGGACCCTCTCGGCTTCTTGATCACCCTTGTCCTCTGTCCAGGAGTTGCAAGTAGTTTCTGGTGTTTGTAGTATGCTGGAGGCCGTGCGCAGCGCTGACCGTAGGGGTGGGCTGTGATGCGGTAGGCACGTGGCACGGTGTACCGGGCGCCCGTTTGGTGTCTCGGGAACCCTGTTCACATCGTTTGGGGCTGTGAGCGAAACTCCGGCCGGATCTCCTCATGGATGGAACCCGAATAGGCGATAAACCTGGACTAGAGACTTGAGTGTTTAGGTAGGCCGTGGCCGACACCCACGTTGGGCTTCCGCTTGAAGGTTGCCGAGTACATGTCGTGTAAACGGCGGTAAGTGGTGAGAGCGTGTGTGAAGAAGTACACCCCTGCAGGGTTAACCTAATCTATTCGAATAGCCGTGTCCGCGGAAAAGGACTTCTGGGTTGCTTATATCAGTTCATAAACAAGTGAAAGTGGATACTCTAAAATACGCAAGATAAGCGTGAGTGCTATGGATGGCGTTCTCGTAGGGAGACGGGAGCGGATCCATAGTGGTGTATTGATATGGTGAATATGTGGACTCGTGTGCGCCACCTCAAAAGAGTTACTTGCAGTCGTAGTTCAGGATAGCCACCGAGTCAAAGCTGGCTTGCTGCAGTTAAACCCCACCATCCCTTTGTTGATAATGATGCATATGTAGATAGTTCTGATGTAAGTCTTGCTGGGTACATTTGTACTCACGTTTGCCTATTTTATGTTTTTGCAGAGAGACTTCGGTCTCACTAGTAGTTTCGCGTGGACTTCGACGTTTAGCTTGTTACCTCAGCTACGATCTTGTGCCCTCGGCAGGATCTGGTAGATAGTCAGGCTTCTCAGCCTTTTTCCTTTATAGATGTCTGTACCCAGACATGATAGCTTCCGCTTGTGCTTTGACTTGTATGCTCTGAGTGTTGGGTCATGAGACCCATGTTTGTAATATCTCGCTCCTCGGAGCCTATTGATAAATACTTGAGTCGTAGAGTCATTTTGTGATGCCATGTTGTATTGCACATATCGAGCATATTGTGTGTATGTTATTGAAATGCTTGGTATGTGTGGGATCTGACTATCTAGTTGTTTATCTTTAGTAGCCTCTCTTACCGGGAAATGTCTCCTAGTGTTTTCCACCGAGCCATGGTAGCTTGCTACTGCTCCGGAACACTTAGGCTGGCCGGCATGTGTCCTTCTTCGTTCCTGTGTCTGTCCCTTCGGGGAAATGTCACGCGATGAATACAGGAGTCCTGCTAGCCCAGTGCTACAGCCTGGATTCACTCGCTGATGACCGACACGTTCGATGCTGGGTCATGGATGCCTGTCCCTGTAAGTTTGTGCCACTTTGGGTTTACGACTAGCCATGTCAGCCCGGGCTCCTTATCATATGGATGCTAGCGACACTGTCATATACGTGTGCCAAAAGGCGCAAACGGTCCCGGGCAAAGGTAAGGCGACACCCGTGGGAATACCGTGCGTGAGGCCGCAAAGTGATATGAGGTGTTACATGCTAGATCGATGTGGCATGGAGTCGGGGTCCTGACAGCGTTGGTATCAGAGCTTGACTGCCTGTAGGATTACCAAGCCAAACTGGTCGAAGTTGAGTCTAGAAATTCTTTAGTTATATAAGGGAATTGATTGTGGGATGGAACGTAAGGCTCTTTTTACTCCTTATACCTCATGCCCTTCTGATCTGAGTCATCTTATCTTTCCTACGGGGTTAAGGAACTAGGTCTTCTCATCTTTCTATCAGGATCACGTATTACTAATCAGTAGACTTATAAGATTGTTGGATTTAAGTCTCAGTTCAGTTCCTACTACTTCTGTATGTTAACTGATGATCTCGAAACCTTGATATTGTGCTTCTGAGTGGCTATGCCACCATTTTTGTGATTGTCTCAAATCTTTTTGAGCATTTACAGCCGTTATGCTGTCCGAGTCATCCCAGGTTTCTAAGTAGTCTGATGCATTTGCAAATCCTTTCTTCCCGTTTCAATATTCCCATGGGCCAGATTAACCACACTAATCAGCGAGTTGAGGTACTCCGTTACCTTGACATATATGTTGGAGATATTATTATGACCCTAGGTGTCTTAGGGGATCATCTAGTAATTTAGCCATGATTTGTGTTCCCAGTGTGATGATTCTGGCCATCATTCTCGATAGCATCCCGTGATGCTACTTAGTAATAGGTATTCTATCCCTGGGTTTTGAACCCGAGATTCACCCTACTTGCTTCATGTTGATAGTTTTGCTCGTTTCTTTAGGTTATTAGTAACCTTTGCATTAGTCCTCGATGTTCGTGGTATTCCTTTCTTCCAAATACTATGAACCGCTTATGGCAGATGTTCCTCGCTGATCGAAAGATCACAATCAGAGTGCTCTCGGTGGGTTCTCGATTCTACATTGTGACTCTGCCAGTCCTACCTCTCTGCATGGGTTATCCGGAAGAAATATGTTGAACTTGGTTCGACATACTAATCTATGCATCCACAACTCAGAAAATTATATGTTCCTTTGAGATGTTCTCTTTAGTTGCCTTCTGACCCTCGTCTATCAATTGATAGTCGAGAGTATGCGTGCATTCGTTTATCGATGCCTATTACTCTTGTGGTCCGTCAAGCCATTCTATCGCGGAATGACTAGGAGAAACAAACTCCAGTACCTCATCCATATCCAGGATCGGGTCAAAGAAGTTGTCTTCCACAGATCAGATGCAATCCAGCTTTTGATTCTGTTCTACCCTGAAGTATTACCGTCTTTATGTCAGGATTTTCATGAGGATTGCACCGGCTCTTGTGAATTTTGACGTAGTGATACTCCTCGCCATCATTATTCATTTCTCGGCTACCGTGTTGTTGTAACCAGAATGCCGACAAGTGTACCGTGATGTGCGAAATCAATACTCCTAGCAACTCCGTTGCTTGGTAGTTAGTGGACAATATTCTCATTCTTAGCATGCTGGTTATTGAATTATCATTCTAAGACTGATCGTGCTACCTAGTCCTTATTTCCGGTACACTCTTCGATCAATGAGCTAGGATTGTGTCAATCCCTCATTTTTTTCTTTTTGATCATATCATCTTGCCCTGAAAAGCAAGATTGTTCTCGAGCTTAGAGACATATCGATGGTTCGTGATTTTCCGAATATCTTCTCGGAAGTATTACCAGGTTGTTCCCTGACTGTTATGTTGAGCTTGTGATCAAGTTGGGTTCTTGTGAACCACCCTCTCTCCAAGATCGGTGTTAGATATCCCTGAGCTAGTTGGTTAAGCTAGACAACAACTTGGAGAGTTGGAAGATAAAAGCTTGCCTGACTTAGTTCGTTCCAAAGGGATATTCTTGTGTAGTATGTGTTGACGAAAGATGATATCTTTATCGATTGGTCCCTGTGATCAGTTGTTGGACCTATCATTTTTATCTAACCTTTGATTGGAGTATGGGCTATCATCCAATCAGACCAGAACCAACGATATTCGTAATGTTGTCTTACTCGTGGTTGATCCCTCGAGCATACACCATTATATCTTTTGGGTCTGACCAATGCTATCACTTGTTCACTTAACTATGGAATTCCTTTTAAAAGGAAACCCAGATGAATTGTTGTTGAGCCCATTGACAACATCCTTATCTCCTCCATGATTTTGTTGAACATTAAGCTAGTGTTGGAAACTTTTGAAAGCATTTGTTCATGCTAGCTCATGAAGCATATGTTCGGATGTAAGAAGTGACTTCCTCTAGTTCATGTGCATTTGATGCAAGTTGCCGCCGTGGATTCGAGAAAGTCAATGTTGTTCCTTTGGAATCGTCCCAAATCAGTCATGCAAACGTGCGAAGTATTCTGTGGTCTGGAGACTTGCAACCTTCATTCCATATGTGTCCTGAGCACACCAAGCCACTGATTGATTTGTTCAAGGAGAAGAAGTTCCTTCATAAGGGCTAATCATATGACTTATGCAAGGACTTCGTTATCCACGGTGATGGTTCCCAACCAGAACTCGGTAGTGTTTAATTATAAGACTACTACGTGGCCATGCTTGTCTGGGACAACGTGTTCACATGTTTGTAGCAGAACCAGCTCATGTTTTGGAGCTTGCTATCGTAGTTCATTTCCTGAGAATCTCGCAACGTCATCTCGTCGATTTGTGTTGCAAACTTTCATTTTTCTTCCTAGACTCGATGAGTCTGGAATATCCTAACACCAACCAGATCTGAATCTCAGGCAGATATGATGGTTGGAACATTTTCCAAGAACTATAATATTGGTCCCTCGATAACCGGTAAAGTGGATGTCGTGGCCAACACACCCAACCGGAAGACCTATTATTATAATATCTTGATTGAGGAAGTTGGCCACCTCCCCATAGGGATTTCGTAGGATTTACTCCCTAGTTGCCCCTATGGATTTTGAGATCCCGAAGTCCGACCTTTTTACTTGATGTTCTAGATATCAAACCATATCTATGAATGGGTTACACTAGCACATCAAGGAGAACATTAGAAGCGGAGTGCTAAATGTCTCTCGGTCGATCATCCAGATTTTTATTTCCTTGGCCTCGCTAAGGTGAAATCTGAGAAAGTGTTATCTTCCTTTGCATCTGCATCATCCATCATCATTCATCATGGTAGCAAGTTGTGTTGCCAGGATCCTTGACACGGATGTTGGTAAAACCTTGATGATTATGGAAATGCTCAAGTTCTTGAGAGCACGCTCAAGCGCTAGGTGTTATCATCGACGCTAACTGGGATTCCTCTCAGTTTCCTCGGCAATGCTATGACCTTTTCAACCAGTGAATTAACTCTCTAGTGTTGGGTTCTTCCCCAGTTACCAGAATCATTCCCAGCATTTGCATTTTGTTCCCAGCTTGCACCGCCATTGTGCCATTCTACCATGGGTCTCTTCCATTTCCGGTGATAAGCAAAAATCATCCATTACGTTGTCTTCAACAAGGTAATCCACATCATCCAAGTTCGGGTATGCCATTCTACCGAACCCCTCTAAATGATCGATTATGATTTGCCTTAAGCTGGTTTAAAGAGTCTCAATGATCTCTGAATCAAAGGTAATTCTTTTTGCCACTTAAGGCAATAATCTACGAATCACCCTCCTCCAGGATGTTTCGTCGTGGTATCATGGCAACTCAACTCCTCGCTACGTGGGCAATCGTTTACCACCTTCTTAAGCGTGAAATTGTTGTCCACCTAGTGAACCTTCGTCATCCGTTTCTTTCCACCCCTCTTGATGTGTATCTCGTGTCTCAACCCGAGAGATGGCTCTATGTCTCATTCCGTGAGTTGTTCGGTCTTCTAGAAGATCGATCCTGCTAGAGTTTCCCTTTCCTCTCATTGTCATGTCAATTGGAGTTCTCAGAACAAGACGACAAGACAAAGATGGTGATCGAAACAACGTTCATTTGAAGTGCAACCTGGATCGTGAAGATCATACTAGTTTGCGTTTCCCCTTCATCTTACCCTACGCTTGAATCTCGAGACGAGATTCTTGTTTAGTGGGGGTGAGTTGTCACATCCTTAGCTCTGGCCTGTTCTGTGATTGCTTCCATGTGTGCATCATGTCTATATTTCTGAAACTTGAACTGAGGAATTTTGGAAGCCTCAAAAACTTAAATAAAAGAGGGGCAAAAACCCTAGAAATCTCATTCATTGCTCCAAAATGCTCTTCTTAAATGTTTGATAATTTTTGGTAAGGGTTCTGGTCCCAACCAAAATATTGAACATTTTTAAGGAATTATTTTTGGGACTTTGGATTTAATTCATTAGCTATTTGAATTTGAATTATATCATATAATTAGAATATAATTTCAAATACCCCTGAAATATTTTATAAGCTTTTGGAAAAATCCATCTAGCAATATAAAATATTCAGAGGAGTTTTTGGCATTGTTTGAATTATTTTAATTCAAAACAGTGGCAAAAGAATTAAATAAAAGAAAAAACAGAACAGAATTAAATAAAACAGAGCAGAAAGCCTACCTGGCCTTACCCGTGCAGCCCACCAGAGCCGGCCCAGCTCCTGTGCTGGTCCAGCACTGTGCGGCCCAGCCACCTCCTCCTCCCTGTCGCCTTCCTCCTCGCGCCAGTAGGCAGAGGAGGGACTCGGCGCACGCGCCCGAGCTCGCCACGCCACCACCCTGCTCGTCTACTTCGCCTGAGGCCACCACGACGCCTCGCGCCTTCTCCTCGGCGCCGCCTCGACCCCTGGAACCCTCCCGCTCACTCCCTCGTCCCCATCTCTCCTCTGTTCCCTCTCTCTCGCCTGGACCGAACGGAGCCGCCGCCACCGACAAGCTTCCTCGCCGTCCACCGCCACGCCCTTCTTCTCCCCGACGCGCTCCTGAGCTCCGCAGTGCCTCCCTCGACCTCCCCGATCGGCTCACCGCGACCGGAGAAGCCCCAAGCCGCCGTCCCGACGTTTCCCCCTCCTCGCGCACCCGAGGACCGCCGCTGTCGATTCGCCGACCTCCGACGCCCTCCCCGAAGCTCCCCGAGGCCTACCCGTCGCACCCCTGTGAGCTCCGCCCACCGTTTCCCCCCCCCCTCTTTGCCTCTCGTTTGGATTGCCATAGCCGTCGCCCCCTTGATGACCGAAACCCGCCGCCGCCTGTGATCGCCGCCGACGTGCCTCCGGCCACCTAGTGGCCCGGCTGTCGTGCTCAGGCTCCTCCCCGCGCTGACTAGAGCACGTAGGTGCCTCGCACGAGCCTCCCCGGCCCACCGTAGCGTCGACCCCGGAGCTCGGCCCGGCTCCGGCGACCGCCACGGTCGATGCCCGGTGACGACTCCGGCCATCTTAGGCCCCAGCCGCTGCCACTACTCGACGCGGACGAGTGCCTGCGTCACGTAGACGCCCTCCGCCGGCCATTTGGGTCGCCGGAGGAGGGAAACCGCACCCCTCCGCCGTCTCTGGCTCCGCCGGCGATGAGCCGCGGGTCAACTCCGGCGAGTTGACCCAGGTTTGACCTTCCCCGTGTGTCACTGACGTGTGGGCCACCCCCCTGACATTTTAGTTAGTATTAGTTTAACACTAATTAACCTAGGTTGTTAGCTATTAGTCGCTGACCAGTGGGCCCGGGCCCCCACAAACAGTTTTAGAATTAACTTAAGGCTAATTAACTTGGTTAATTAGTTGTGTCACTGACCAGTGGACCCCACTGGTCAGTTTGACCCGGACCAGCCCCTGTTGACTCTGCTGAGGTCAGAATGACATCATGCTGACGCAATATTCCTTTTCTGGAATTTAGTTTATTTTATAATAATCAGGAAATTCCAGAAAATGCCTAAAACTTCTAAAATTCATAGAAATTCAACCGTAGCTCCAAATTAAATAATTTATATATGAAAAATTATCAGAAAAATTCAAGGAATCCATCTGTACCATTTTCATGCATGTTAGAACAACTTATAGCTGCTGTTTAGCACAAATCAATTAAATGGCATTTGAATAATCACATATGGAGTTTGAATTTGAATATTATATTCAAACCAACTTCATTTAATCTGTTGCTAGTTGCATTAGCTCAAAACACATTCATATTGCCATGTCATGAGCATGCATCATATTGTGCATTGCATTGATTGTGTCTTTCCTCAGTTGCCGGTGATTGCCCCCTTTCGATAGACGTGATACCGATGATGTGATCGTTGACACTGATGAAGACTCAATGTTATCTTCAGAAGTGCCAGGCAAGCAAAACCCCCTTGTTCATTCCGATACAATCCTACTCTCTCGCTCCTGCTCTCTATTACTGCATTAGGACAACAACGATTCAACTGTTACCTGCTGCGGTAGCTGAACCCTTTTATCCTCTGCATGACCTGTCATTGCCACAGTAAATAGATGAAACCCACTAGTATGAGTAGGAGTTGTTTGAGCCCTGATGTGCCTACTCATTCATGCTTGATTGTCATGCCTGCTACTGCTTAGAGTTGAGTCAGGTCTGATTCATCGGGATGAATCAGAGGCGTGTGAACATGTCCTACTGTGTGTGAGCTAAGTGTGTGAACACGATTTGGTAAAGGTAGCGGTGAGAGGCCATGTAGGAGTACATGGTGGGTTGTCTCATTGCAGCCGTCCTCAGGAACTGAGTTCTGTGTTTGTGATCCATGATTCAGCTACTACCACGCATTGGGCCCGAAACCAATGGACCCTCTCGGCTTCTTGATCACCCTTGTCCTCTGTCCAGGAGTTGCAAGTAGTTTCTGGTGTTTGTAGTATGCTGGAGGCCGTGCGCAGCGCTGACCGTAGGGGTGGGCTGTGATGCGGTAGGCACGTGGCACGGTGTACCGGGCGCCCGTTTGGTGTCTCGGGAACCCTGTTCACATCGTTTGGGGCTGTGAGCGAAACTCCGGCCGGATCTCCTCATGGATGGAACCCGAATAGGCGATAAACCTGGACTAGAGACTTGAGTGTTTAGGTAGGCCGTGGCCGACACCCACGTTGGGCTTCCGCTTGAAGGTTGCCGAGTACATGTCGTGTAAACGGCGGTAAGTGGTGAGAGCGTGTGTGAAGAAGTACACCCCTGCAGGGTTAACCTAATCTATTCGAATAGCCGTGTCCGCGGAAAAGGACTTCTGGGTTGCTTATATCAGTTCATAAACAAGTGAAAGTGGATACTCTAAAATACGCAAGATAAGCGTGAGTGCTATGGATGGCGTTCTCGTAGGGAGACGGGAGCGGATCCATAGTGGTGTATTGATATGGTGAATATGTGGACTCGTGTGCGCCACCTCAAAAGAGTTACTTGCAGTCGTAGTTCAGGATAGCCACCGAGTCAAAGCTGGCTTGCTGCAGTTAAACCCCACCATCCCTTTGTTGATAATGATGCATATGTAGATAGTTCTGATGTAAGTCTTGCTGGGTACATTTGTACTCACGTTTGCCTATTTTATGTTTTTGCAGAGAGACTTCGGTCTCACTAGTAGTTTCGCGTGGACTTCGACGTTTAGCTTGTTACCTCAGCTACGATCTTGTGCCCTCGGCAGGATCTGGTAGATAGTCAGGCTTCTCAGCCTTTTTCCTTTATAGATGTCTGTACCCAGACATGATAGCTTCCGCTTGTGCTTTGACTTGTATGCTCTGAGTGTTGGGTCATGAGACCCATGTTTGTAATATCTCGCTCCTCGGAGCCTATTGATAAATACTTGAGTCGTAGAGTCATTTTGTGATGCCATGTTGTATTGCACATATCGAGCATATTGTGTGTATGTTATTGAAATGCTTGGTATGTGTGGGATCTGACTATCTAGTTGTTTATCTTTAGTAGCCTCTCTTACCGGGAAATGTCTCCTAGTGTTTCCACCGAGCCATGGTAGCTTGCTACTGCTCCGGAACACTTAGGCTGGCCGGCATGTGTCCTTCTTCGTTCCTGTGTCTGTCCCTTCGGGGAAATGTCACGCGATGAATACCGGAGTCCTGCTAGCCCAGTGCTACAGCCTGGATTCACTCGCTGATGACCGACACGTTCGATGCTGGGTCATGGATGCCTGTCCCTGTAAGTTTGTGCCACTTTGGGTTTACGACTAGCCATGTCAGCCCGGGCTCCTTATCATATGGATGCTAGCGACACTGTCATATACGTGTGCCAAAAGGCGCAAACGGTCCCGGGCAAAGGTAAGGCGACACCCGTGGGAATACCGTGCGTGAGGCCGCAAAGTGATATGAGGTGTTACATGCTAGATCGATGTGGCATGGAGTCCGGGTCCTGACATAGGCAGGGGAGCACCGAGAATTCATCGCAGAAGAAATCAAGAAGTTGGAAGCAGCAGGCCTTGTCAAAGGAGTGCTCCATCCCACGTGGTTGGCCAATCCTGTTGTCGTGCGCAAGGCTAAAGGGAAATGGAGGCTTTGTATTGACTTCACTGATGTTAATAAAGCTTGTCCCAAAGACCCATTTCCCTTGCCGCGCATTGACCAGATTGTTGACTCCACAGCCGGATGTGATTTGCTTTCATTTCTTGATGCATACTCAGGATACCATCAGATCTTCATGGCAGAAGAGGATGAAGAAAAAACCGCATTTATCACCCCGTGTGGCACGTACTGCTTCGTACGGATGCCTTTCGGTTTGAAGAATGCTGGTTCAACATTCGCAAGGGTAGTCCACCATGCTTTTGAGCCGCAGATGCACAGACATGTGGAAGCCTACATGGATGACATAGTGGTCAAAAGCAAGAACAGGGCGACCCTGATTCAAGATTTAGACGAGACATTTGCAAATCTGCGCAAGATCAACCTCAAGCTTAACCCCGAGAAGTGCGTGTTTGGAGTCCCTTCTGGCAAGCTTCTTGGGTTCTTCATGTCTCAGCGGGGAATTGAAGCCAATCCCGACAAGATCAAGGCCATTGAGCAGATCGAAGCACCAAAGCGCGTCAAGGATGTACGAAGGCTTGCCGGTTGCGTGGCTGCTCTCAGCAGGTTTATCTCTAGATCTGCTGAGCGCGCCCTACCATTTTTCAAAATTTTGAAAAAGACAGGTCCAATAAAATGGACTCCGGAGGCGGAGGCTGCGCTGCAGGACTTGAAGACATACCTGTCCTCCACTCCAACCCTTGTCGCACCTAAGCCGCAAGAGAAGTTCCTGCTATATATAGCGGCAACCAATCAAGTGTTTAGTGCTGTGTTAGTGGCGGAGAGGAAGGCAGATGATGAGCCGGCAACCACGGCAGATGCATCCAGCGATAAGCAGGGGGCTTCGCCGACAAGCTCTGGTCCCGACAGAGATGGATCTGCGCAGGAGCATGATAAGATGCAGAAGAGAATGGTGCAGCGTCCAGTTTACTTTGTCAGTTCCCTTCTACAGGGGGCTAGATCAAGGTACTCTGGTGTGCAGAAGTTGCTTTTCGGCCTCCTCATGGCCTCGAGAAAGCTGCGCCATTACTTCCAAGCACATGAGATCACAGTCGTCACTCGCTTTCCGCTGAAGAGGATACTGCAAAATCCAGAAGCGACAGGCAGGATTGTCGAGTGGGCGCTGGAACTGTCAAGCTTTGGCCTCAAGTTTGAGAGCACTTCAACTATCCAAAGCAGAGCATTGGCAGAGTTCATAGCAGAATGGACGCCAACACCAGATGAAGAAATTCCAGAGACGAGCATCCCCGTCAAAGAGGCAAGCAAAGAGTGGCTGATGTACTTTGATGGTGCCTTCTCGCTGCAAGGCGCCGGTGCGGGCGTGCTGCTTGTCGCGCCCACCGGAGAGCACCTCAAGTACGTAGTCCAGATGCACTTTCCCAAGGAGCAAGCAACCAACAATACTGCAGAGTATGAAGGATTGCTTGCCGGTCTCAGAATCGCAGCAGACCTTGGGATCAAGAAGCTCATTGTCAGGGGTGACTCACAGCTTGTCGTCCGCCAAGTGAACAAGAACTACCAGAGTCCATTGATGGAAGCATATGTTGATGAAGTGAGGAAGCTAGAAGAGCACTTTGACGGCCTACAGATGGAGCATATCCCAAGAGCTCAGAATGACATTGCTGATGGCCTGTCAAAGTGCGCCGCACTAAAGTTACCTGTGGAACCAGGGATCTTTGTGCTCAAGTTGACTCAACCATCCGTAACACCATCAACTGGACAAAGCAAGAAGAGGAAGTTGGTTTCTGGTGACTACTTTCCGGCAGAGCTCCCCGAAGCCGCCGCCAAGAAAGTCCCCAAGATCAACACCAAGGATGCTGAGGGGCAGTCTGCTCCGGCAAGCCTTATGGTTTGTTCCGTTGAAGCAGACGCTCCCGACAAGTTTTGCTCCGGCAAGCTTGCCGGGGAACATCAAGCTCCGGCAGGGCCGCAAGTCCTTGCCGTAGAAGCGGATGTTCCCGCAGCAGCAGATGTGCCTTTAGTCCTTGTTGTCGAGCCACAAGCTCCAGCATGGGCACAGCAGATTGTCCATTTCCTTCAGACAGGAGAACTTCCCGAAGAGCAAGAAGAAGCGGAAAAAGTAGCCCGGCAGTCAAGTATGTACCAGTTTGTCGATAGCATACTGTACAGAAGAAGACTCAACGGTGTGAAATTGAAGTGTATTTGCCGGGAAGATGGACAAAAGCTGTTGGCAGAGATACATGGAGGCATATGTGGCCACCACATTGGCGCAAGAGCACTTGCCGGCAAAGCTTTCCGGCAAGGTTTCTTTTGGCCGACAGCCCTCCAGGATGCAACTACACAAGTAACCAAGTGTGAAGCGTGCCAGTTCCACTCCAAACAGATACACCAGCCAGCTCAAGCTCTCCAGACGATCCCTTTATCCTGGCCATTTTCGGTCTGGGGGCTCGATATCCTCGGCCCTTTCCCCCGAGCTGTCGGGGGCTTTGAGTACTTGTACGTCGCAATCGACAAGTTCACAAAGTGGCCGGAAGTGCAGCCAGTGAGGAAGGTGACAGCACAGTCAGCAGTCAAGTTCTTCAGGTCAATTGTTTGCCGTTTCGGGATCCCTAACAGGATCATCACCGACAACGGCACGCAATTCACGAGCCGCACCTTCATGCAGTACGTCCAAGACCTTGGCGCCAAGGTCTGCTTCGCTTCTGTTGCTCATCCGAGAAGCAACGGTCAAGCAGAGAGGGCAAATGCTGAAGTGCTGCGCGGGCTCAAGACCAGAACTTTCGACAGGCTGCGCAAGTGCGGAAGAAACTGGATCGAGGAGCTGCCGGTGGTTCTTTGGTCGATCAGAACGACGCCAAATCGAGCCACTGGCCAGACGCCTTTCGCTCTAGTCTATGGAGCAGAGGCAGTTCTCCCCACGGAACTCGTATACGGATCGCCTCGAGTGCTCGCTTATGATGAGCTTGAGCAAGAACAGCTGCGACAAGACGACGCGCTGCTCCTTGAGGAAGATCGTCTTCAGGCTGCTGTACGAGCTGCTCGATACCAGCAAGCTTTGCGCCGCTACCATAGCCGCAAAGTTAAGGCCAGAAGCTTCGAGGAAGGCGACCTTGTTCTTCGGCGCGTTCAGTCCGCCAAGAATTCCAACAAGTTGACGCCGAAGTGGGAAGGCCCTTATCGGGTGAAACGAGTCACAAGGCCCGGCGCTGTCCGCCTTGAGACCGAAGATGGCATTCCGGTGAGCAACTCCTGGAACATAGAACATCTTCGTAAGTTTTTCCCGTAGGGCGCGGTTGCCGGAACCCGTTCCGGCAACCACCTTTTGTACAAGTCTTGCCGCTGTTGCATGTAATCCTTTGTACAAAGCCGGGCGCAGATCCCGTGCATAAATAAAACCCCATGTGCTCCGCACAACTTGTCCATTTCATGCATTAGTTTCTTTCTTGCATGCGTTATCTGACACTTTGTGCAGCACCTACATCCGGTAAGCAATAACGAGCCGAAGGGCTCCATATCATTATTTTCTCTTCTTTCTTCTTTTTCAACAAAGGAAAAGAAGGTTCCCTCGCACACAAGTTTGCCGGGGGGGAAGGAGAAGATTGTGGTATGGACCAGGCGTCGTTCAAGCAAAGTTTTGCCTTGCCGGGAAGCAAACGACAGAAAAGCTAAGTTGCCAAAGTTTGAGCAATCAGTTTTTAAATTTTTGAGTTATCTTCCTCGAACGACCCTGCTTTGTATGGAAAACCTGTGCGCGGAGGAACCAACTCGTGGCTAGTTGCGCCCTTACTTTGTTTCGAGTCCGCTCAACAACTTAAGTGTGCTGCATCTAGTCGCGACAAGGTTTCTTGTCGGAAGCAGCGCCGCCAGCAGGCTGCTGACGTTCCGCACTCAGCGCTCGCGGCTCGGGTGCCTGCGCCGACAAGTTCCCTAGAAGCGTAGGGTAAAAACATACAAAGGAAGGAATCTAGTAGAGGAAATAACATAGCAATTGATAACAGAAATAAAGTTATATTACAAGATAACTTGTCGCAGCTCTAACAGACTGTTTTCATAACATGATTAGCAGCGACAAGGGAAAAGAAGAAATGGGCGGCCTAGTCTACGCGATCGCCCTCAACCCTCTTGATCTCGCTCACCTTGTCCACAATGGGTGCGACAAGGGCCTTGAGTGCGTCCCGATCGGCGTCTGGCGGCAAGGACTTGAGGACGTTGGTGAAGCTGAGGCCTGGATTGCGGAAGGCCACCTTCATCAGCACCTTCTGGAGAACCCCGGCGCAGATTTTGCGCGACTCGTCGGCCAGCTGCTTTGGGATCCTCTCCCGGAGCCGCTGGAGTGCCGTCGCCACGCCCTTGAAGAACAGGCTGAGCTTGGCGCTGGGTTGGAGATTCTCGTCGGAGGGATACCCAAAGTCCTCCATCCCCAGCTGCGCCAGCTCCTCGTCGATGACTGCGGCAATATTCACCAGACCCTCGGTCCAGTGCTCCACAGTATCTCTGAATGAGTTCTGGGTAACTGCGATGCTCTCCAGCAGCGCCTTGTCAGCCTTGACCTTCTCCGACAAGGTCTTCTCCCGCTCCTTGGCGTCGTCCAGCGTCTGCGTCAGCGTGGCCAGCTTCAACTCCAGGTCTGCATTGGAATCCTTGGCGGCGCTGAGCTCCTTGCCCCTCTCAGCGAGAAGACCTTGCAGCTCACCGTGGGCGGCAGCATCCTTCTCACGCTCACGCTTGAGCGCGGCAAGCTCCTCGCCGCTCTTCCCGATGTTGGCCTCCAGCTGCGCCACCTTCTCCTCCAGCTCTTTCTTGGCGGCCTCTGCGGTTGCGGCAGCGTCCTTTGCTTCCTTGAGCGCCCCGCCAAGTGCTTGCTCGCGCTCGGCGAGCTCCTCCTCGTAGCTGTCGAGGTTGGCCTTCCGCTGCACCAATTCGCCTTCTCGCGCGGACTGCTTCTCGGCGGCCAGCCTTTGTTCCTCCTCAGCTTCGGCCTTCTCGAGAAGGAAGGCCGTGCGCTCCTCGGCGAGTCGCTCCCGCTCCTGTGCCAGGGACCGGAGAGCTTCTTGATTGTGGCCCCGGAGCTCCTCCGCGCGCTTCTCCATATCAACTCCCGCCTTCGCGACAAGCGCTTCCCGGGAAGCCAGCTTGGCTTGCCGTGCGCGGTAGAGTGACAGCAGCTTCCGCAGCAGCTGCTCCTCCTCAGGCTCGCCACTGCTGCTGCTGGGCGCGTCGACCAACGACAGTCCAGCGGAGGCGAGCACCTCCTCATCGAAAGTTTCCCCCTCGACCGGCGCCCTGGAGCTCGACGCCCAGGGTAGCTTGATGAAGATATCGTCGCCGGCCTTCAAGTAGGCGCCGGGCTGGGGCTCCTCGGAGCCCGGCTCCGCAGCAGCGGCAGAGGGATCGGCGGTCGGCGCAGCGCCTGGCGCTCCTGCGGCCTCAGGGTCGTCAGTGCGATCGCCCGACCCCTCGCCGGCTTCTGCGGCGGCAGCCTTGGCGGCCTCCTCGCCGGCGGTCTCATCAGCACCGGCCCCTTCTTCGTTGGCGGCGGCGTCGTCAGTGCTGCCATGCGCGCCTTCCTCGCCGGTGCCCTCTGTCTCCATTGGCTCAGCAGCAGATGGGTCTGAAGAACGAAGAAGGGAGAAAAATCAATCAAAAATCCAAGAGAAGAAAATCAGAAGAAGAAGAACCCAAGGGAAAGTTTTTGGACAAGTGAATTACCTGTGCCAAGATCTGCAGTTGCGGTCTCGGCCGCCGCAGGATCGACGGTGCTGTCCCTTGCTAGAGAACTGCGCCTTGCCGGAGAGTTCTCCCTTGCCGGAGAGCGCTCCCTTGCCGGGGACTCCTCCCTTGGCGGCATAGTCGAAGCAGATGGCACTTCGGGACCAGCTTCCGGGCGCTCCTGATATGGCTGCTCTGCTCCTACACAAATCAACAAGCAAGATATCAACAAAGGAAAAAGCACTCATGCGCGCCTGACAGCAGAAAGCTAACTATGAACTTACGCTGGGGGCTGCGCTGGGGGCTGCTTTGAGGAGTGGTTGCCGGGTCCGTCAAGGTGGTCTCGGAACCACCCCCTGCTGACACGGTGGGGTCATCTTCGATGACAATCACCGCGGCCTTGGCCCTCTTCACCGCTCTCTAGGCCAGCGTCCTGAAAAGAAAGGAGTTCAGATTGAAGCAAGTCAGATACAAGATAAAAACAGCAAGATTGAAGAACTACAAGAGCACCAAAGAAACTTACTCTTCTTCCTCCTCGTCGGAGCTGAGCGCGGAAAGATCGAAGTCCGGCTCCCCTCCGGTGCGGCGAGGCGGAGGAGTAGGATCCCTTGCCCGCTTGGCGGGGGCGGTGGCGGTGGCCCGGGAAGATCCCGCTCCAGTTGCCGCTGCTGCGTGAGGCGCTCCCGCGGCAACATTGCTTGCCGCGGTAGAGCGTGTCGCACGGCTCGGCGGCTGTTGACCCGGCTGCCGCCCCGCTACGTCCGCGGCCCTGCGAAGACGCCTTCTTGGCGGGGCCGGGGGCTCCGCCTGCGGCAAGCTTTCTGAAGGCTCGGGCTCTTCCTCGCCGGCCTCGCTCGGCTCAGCTTCAGAGCCGGCAGGCTCTTCCTCGCCAATGAACTCCGCGCGCTCGGCGAGGTTTGCCGCCTCTGCCGCCTCCGCCTCCTCCACAGTGAACCCGAACGCGCCCGCGGCAGCTGCGGCCGCAACCTCTTCCGCCCTAGTGGCGATGCGCTGCAGCTCCTCGTCGGTGGTGTCACGGGTGAGGCTCTTCTGCTCGTCAGCGCGGACCGGCACTTCTTCCAAGTTGTCAAAGAACGCTTGCACGACGTCATCCGCAGGCTCTTGCCAAGTTGGAACGATTCCGTGTGAATCGCACAACGGCATCATGGCGCGGATCCGGTCAAGCGAAGAATTATTGCACAATGGAACGACGCCCCTCGCCAGCGTGAATGGGTGCTGGGGATCGCGTTTGAACAACTCCAGGAGCATTGCATCCAGCTCCAAGACGGTGAAGTTGTAGTTGAGGCCCGGCCGCAGCCTCATGATGTCCGCCGAGTTCTTGAATTCCCAGGCGGGCCTCCCCCTCTCCTGCAGGGGGGCGATGCGGCGGCGGAGGAAATCTGCGCCTACAGCGCCTACAGTGAGCCCGGCAAGCCTGAGGCGAAGGATCCTAGTAATGGCGATCTTCAGCCTCTCGTCTTCCGGGGCCACGTTGCTCCAGTCATTGCCGCGCACTATTGGAGCTTGGCGCACGGCGGTGAAGGGCTGCGGATTCTCCTCGACGATCCAGCACCACCCCGCTCTCCACTCCTCCCACTTGCTGCGGAGCTCACCCTCCAAGTACGCCTCTTTTTTGCCGACTCTCGAGATCCAGGCGATCCCTCCGGCAAGCGGCTCTCCTCTCTCTACCCGAGGCATGAAGAAGTGGCGGAAAAGGGCAACATTGGGGTGGACTCCGACAAAGTTTTCGCACAAATGTGCGAAAACTGCCATGGTCAGAACGGCGTTGGGGGTGAAATCAAGGAGGCGGAGGCCGTAGGTGTTCATGATATCGCAGAAGAACTCCGATAAGGGCAGGCAGAGCCCGCAATAGAAGAATAGCGCGAAGAATGGGTACCCATTTGGAGCCAGTTCCGAAGCAGCGGCCGGGAGTACCCTCGTGCGCGGATGTGCCCGCGTCTCCGTCGACCAAAAGAGGTAGAAGTACTCCCTCAGCTCCTTCGCGCCGAGCTGGGGGGAGAAGATCGCCCGCTCCTTCCGCAGCGCCGCGAGCCGCAGCGCCTCGGCCGACTTCACGCCCTTTCCCTTGTCGGCTTTCGAAGCCATGGCAGAGGTGGTGGGGGAGGTCGACGGCGTTGGTGATGCTGGTGGCAATGGGGGGCGGAGCGCTGCTCTCTCGGCTTTGAGAAGAAGGGGGGAGCGGTGGAGGTTCGTGAAGATGGAGTAGTAGCAACCAGCGAGGGGGAACGAACTGCCCCTGTTTCCTCTGCTTATAAAGAGGGACGGGGCGGACGTTTCGCCCTTCCGAATAAAGAACCACCCACGATCTCTCCCACGATGCTGCATTCAACGCGTGCCGATAGGGGAGAGCGCGGTGGATACGGAGCGAGATTCGGCGTGGCCCAGTCCGCGTGTGCCCGTGCCCTGTCTTGGGCCTGGCCCAACAGCGCTCGGCACCGTGTCTGGCCCAGGCCCGGGGGCTCCTGTCGGTGTACTAGAATAGGGGTACCCTAGTACCCCGAACTTGTGCACGTCCAGTTGTAGCACCCCACGGCAAGGCTTGCCGGGCGAACGCCAAGATCCTCCGTGGTTCCCTTGGAGCCATTCAAGAACAAAGTATTTAAGCTCAGGAGACAAGGCCCCGGCAAGAGGAGCTTGCCGGGAGGGCCAACCAAGGCACTCCAAGGAACTTGCTGCGACGCGCCACGCGCTCCGGCAAGGCAACAAGGCCCCGGCAAGAGGAGCTTGCCGGGAAGACCAACCAAGGTACCTCGAGGCCCGGTGAGCGACAAGCTTCCGGACCCGACAAGATAACAGCAGCGGCATGGCGCTTGCCGCGGCAAGCGGCCACTCTGTGCCCACGCTCCAGCGCATCCACCAATGTGTCGCTCTGCGGGCCTCTCCGGGCGCGCGTGGCGGGAGGCTGTGCAGCCAGCGGTGCGCAGTGGCCTGCGAAGCTGACAAGATCGCCATCGTGGCGAACGGTGGCGCCCCTAACGGTCCTTTTCTGCACTATTTGGGCGACTCAGACGGGCATTTAATGCCCTTGTCCCCTGCCGTCAGGGTTAGGTAGGGTGCACTGTACAAGTAACTGTACCAACCACCTCACTTTTTACATTTGTACCCTTCTCTGCGTTGCCACCTGTCGGTGACCCCTTTAGCGTATAAAAGGAGGCCCATGCGCAACGTAGAGGGGGTTTGACTAGTTCGGAACCCAGAAAAACACTACGCTCTCTCTCTGGAGCAAGAACACAAGATAATCAAACAAACAGCAGTAGGAGTGTTATCTCTCTGGAGAGCTCCGAAGCTGGGTAAACTGCTCGTGTGCTTCGCCTCGATCTGCTCTTCGTGTGATCTCCGCCCCCCCCCCCCCCCCCCCGCCCCCGAACCGAAAGGGGCTCGGTCCGCCGGCCCCATAGATGTTCGTGGATCAGTTTCCCCGGCACAGTGCGGGAAAACTAAATGTGTGTGATTGTCTACCTATCGTACACGGTTTATAATCATGAACTGTTTGTGATGTGCCAGGCATCGTAAATCTCCCGTGCCTGGAATCTGCCTAGTATCTGCCTAGAAAGCTCCCTTGCCTAGAATCTGCCTGGTTTTAGGTAGAACCACAAAACTCCGACTGCGATGGCAAAGCAAGCACAAACGAGTAGCAAGGATGAAGCATTTGGGATATTCGAGATATCAGAAACGGTTATATAGGGACAACTGTATGCATCAAGGCTCCCTATCCCCTACGATTTTTGGGTCGTGTGGGAAGGACCCGCCTATCACCCACACTCACTTGGCTACGGTTCCAAATGCCGTCACGGAAAGGGATAAAATATCGTTTTCTTAGGACCGACGCGCACCAGTGATAAAAATGTGTGTGTGATGCAGGACACACGGTTAATCTGTTCGAACTGTTTGCGATGAGGTAGAACAACAGAAACGGGCAGCCATATCAATGTGTATATGATATACGTCATACGGTTAACTCGGCCGAACTGTTTTAGATTAGGGAACACAACAGAAATGATTCAACTTAACAAGATGTGTGTGATATGCGGCATACAGTTCACATGGATGAACAGTTTGTGATGAGCCAAAAGAACACAAACAAGTCATGTAAACAAGATGTGTGTGTAATACGTGGCAAACAGCAAACTCGGATGAACTGTTTGCGATGAGAAATTACAACACAGACGGTCAATGCAGTTACTTCGTGTGCGATTTTGTGTGTACAAAAAACTTTGAAAAATGCAAACTAGTTGCTTGCGGTGGCGGAGTATCGCACACGATGTGTCTGCGAGTGCTCATGTGCGATTACTAGTATGTTACACATATGTTTCCTTATGTTAACATTGTGTGAATTTACAATATGGACAGTTAATCTGCAAATGCCTTTGGGTCATTGGGCACACGCTTAAACTCAATGAACTGTGTATGATACTAATACTTTCCATGAAAATTTATGAACTTGGGTAACAACATTTGAATAACATATATATAGTGGTTACACTATTCGACAAAAGGAGGATCTTCGTAACACGGTCTAAGGGCCAACAACCATATGGTCCATACCTACTTAACATATATAGTAACAACTAGCATATTTTAAGAGGCTAAGGGCCAACAACCACAACTATCCACTAGAAGCAGCTTGATCACGGCGACTCGGCATCTCGTCAATGAAAAGGACGAGCCCTCCTGTGCCTTGGTAGATCATGAGTAGAACAGTGTCTGCAATTTTCCAATATGGATGGATTGCCACGAGAAGCGAGAACTTGTTAATTTGAATGGTTCCATTTCTGTGGGAAATGCAGTACCTTGCAATCACTTTGGCGTTATTAGCGGGTACAAGTGTAATTCGACCATGTCGGGAAATCGATCCAGGAACTGCTACAGGGGGCAATTTCTGTTGACATGTAGAATAAAAAACAATTGTAACATATCATTGAAGATATATATAGTTTATGAGCATCAACATTAAAATAAGACTTTTTACCAGCATTTTGTGCACATAATTGGTCTTGTTCAGTGTGTGCACCATAGGCCTAATTAATCACATCCAAAATCTAGCGTTCATATGCTGTGCTATCTCTGTCAGATTATCAACAAAGTTTATGACATGCTTCAAGTCCTTCCAGTGAAATTTGGTACGCTTAGTAACATACAGTTCATTCACTATGCATCCAACATATCCTACTTAAAAGGTGGAAAGGTATTATTTATTCAGAACATGGCATGAGAATATATAGTGCGCATAAATTGGTAAATACAATTTGTTACTGCCTAGGAACGGAGTCAGAATATGATATCGCAAGTGGTTGCTTAAATAGTGCTCAATTGGTTGCTCAAATAGTAATATGACAGCAAAGAGAAAGTTTAAAGGACACTAACCTCGATCAGACTTTGATCGGCTGATGACGTTGGGGAAATAAACATCAATGTTAATTAGACCAGGCTATGGTGCACGCACTAGAATTTTATTGCCACCTTTCAGTTCATAACACTTAGACATTTTTTCCAAAGGTCCGCATTAAAATAGGAGTGACCATCTTTATCAAGTTTTACACTGACCGTCATTGTAAATCCATGTTGCGTTGTCAATATGACATCCTGGGAGTCACCAGCAAAGTAAAGGCCAAGATTTCCTCCTACTCATGTGCTTGCAAAGCAAGGGATGTACTGCTTGAAATGAAAATTAAGATCGTAAATTAGATATATTGAAATAATAGAGCAAGATGCAAATATGGGAGTAACTGATAGAATAGATCCATATATAGAGACAGAGATGAAAGCAAAGTACAAAAATATAGAATTAAAAATAAATAATGTAACAAAGATTTGATGCAAATATATAGATAATGTAGCAACATATGGTATATGTTCAGAAATTTAGGCCATGCCGACCATGGTAGGTTGAGATTGAACATACCGAGCGCTCCCTGAAGTCATCCGGAATGGTGTGATAGAACTTCGTTTCCGACTGCCCACTACCATAGTTGCCCGATTTGTGCTCGCACTATGGACACATGAATGAACACCCACGAATCAGCTAGAACAAAAATGATTCCATGGTGATTTCTGCCAGTTGATTAATAGCGACAGACGGACTGCGATAAGAGATGAGTGAATATTTCGCTAATTTAGTTGATTACCTTCTCCATGAGAAAAATCCCCGGCCTAGTCCCGCAGAGAAGCTTAGTCGACTAGAGTCTAGAATGTCAGTGCAGATAGGTGGCGGAAAGAGGTGGAGGCGAAATCCGGTGCCGGTTGGAGCGCGACCTACGTCCGCCGCCAAAAGTCGTCGATCTTAGGGTGCAGAGTTGCTGACGAGTCCGTGGTGAGTGAGTGGGGATGAAGTGGGCGAGGGTATTCTTTTCCATTTGCATGTGTGAGTGAACACACACGGTTTGCAGAGGCGACGGAGATGAATCGTGTGCAATAGTAAATCACCGAGATTGAATGGGAATCCAAATTTCCTTTGTCCTTCATCCATGAGTTTTTTTTCTATGATGAACATAAACCCTGCTAATCACCGTGTTCAAATTTGACACTTTTCCAAGTTCATTTACAATATTTAGGGTATTATGAGCATTGTGTAGGCATTAATGCACGTAATTCAAATTCAAACAAACGGTGCATGAAAGGGTGCACAAGAACGGTCTGGAAAACCATCCTCGTGCTATTTAGTACATTCTCATGCCTTTTACAAGGAATGGGCAGATATTTCAAGGAAATGTGTGGCAATAGTCAACCATAAACGTGTCGTTTACTAGGTTAACAACTATACAAAAATGAAATGCATGCTTGGAAAACACATAACACCTGGTGTGGTGCCATGGTATGACCTCACCGTGCCCTGGTAAAAATGTCGTCATGCACATCTTTCATAAAATGAACCATCATTGAAGTTTCATGGTTTCGAGGTGGAAATCACCAAGATTGAAGCCAGATCCTAATTTCCTTTGTCCTTTGTCCATGAGTTTTTTCTATGATGAACATACAACCTGCAAATCATTGTGTTCAAATTTGGCACTTTTCCAGGTTCATTTGCCATATTTAGGGGATTATGTGCATTTCCTAGGCATTAATGCACATATTTCAAGTTCAAACAATCGGTGCATGAAAGGGTCCACAAGAACGGCCTGGAAAACCAAGCTCGTGCCATTTAGTAAATTCTCATGGCTTTTACAAGGAATGGACAGATATTTCAAGGAACTGTGTGGCAATAGTCAACCATAAACGTGTCGTTTACTGGGTTAACAACTATACAAAAATGAAAAACATGCTTGGAAAACACATAACGCCTGGTGTGGTGCCATGGTATGACCTCACCGTGCCCTGATAAAAATGTCGTCATGCACGTCTTTCATAAAACGAACCATCATTGAAGTTTCATGGTTTCGAGGGACGTGGCATGGTCAACGTGGTCAAGGAACGATTTCCATCGGAGGAGTACTATACATGGAGGGCCGCAAGGAAGTGCCTCCTTATTACGCGCAAAATAATCATTCCTCCACCTGACAGCAGGGACCCACCGGACGGGCCACCATATTTCGTGAAAAAACATTCCCCCCTGACTGTTGCGACCCACCAGCTACATCTTTGCACGCAAGGAAGTGCCTCATTATTACGCACAAAAAATGAATACTCCCCCTGCTAGCTGGGACCCATTATAGTGGGAGGCTGACTTGTGGGCCTACTAAGTTGACGGGGAAGGAGGGCTTTGTCAGCTTAGTCAATATGCACGATTTTAGCTCCAGTGACCGTACGATGTCCATCAAGCGGCCGTAGTGCTTCTTCAACCTCTTGTCTTATTGCTCCAGCCGCCCAAACCAGCGTCGGTCGTGCCTCGTTCTCCTGCCTCCCATGGTCGGCTGTGATGCGGCGGAGGCCTCACCGCCCCTACTACAACCACCGCTAGCCAAGACATCTCTCTACTCACCCAAACCACCTGTTATTCTACGGCGACGGCAGCCTCACACCGCAGCGAACCAGTGAACCCTCATCCGACGTCTTCACCGGCTCCGCGTCGTCCCCTTCCTAGGCCTCACTGTCGTCCACCGCCCTGGTGCTCTCGGTGCGGCGTGGTAAACGTGGTCAGGAAACGGCTTCCATCGGACATGGACTGTACGTGGAGAGGCTGACAGCTGGGTCCACTACCGCAGCAAGGAAGTGCCTCCTTATTACGCAGAAAATGATTATTCCTGCACCTGACAGCAGGGACCCACCGGACGGGCCACCGTATTTCACGAAAAAACATTCCCCCCTGTCTGCTGGGACCCATCAGCTACATCTTCGCATGCAAGGAAGTGCGTTCGAGCAAAAAAATGATTCGCCCCCCTGACTGCTGGGACCCACCAGCTATATCTTCGCACGCAAGGAAGTGCCTGACAGTCGGGACCCACCTGGTCGAAGCGTACATAGCATTGTCATTCTGGTCGCGAACGTGTATGTACATACTGGTTAATGAGGCGCGCACGTATCGTAGTAGAGGCGCACACGTAGCATGTACACGTACGTACAACGGCCAGTGTGCAAGAAAGAAAATACGGCCACGTACGTACATATGGGCGGGGTCTCGAACGCCTACTCGCGCATAGGTACGGCCAGGGCTCATGTACATGGCTAAGTCGGAACGGAGAAACAACGTCGTCGTCGTGTTCATGGGGAGCCGACCGCCTGAGTCGGAATGAAATGCGTCGTCGTGTTCATCGGGGGGGCTTGGACGGAACAACAGATGGAAACGAGGCCTGGTGTACCACAGAATGGAGGAAACGGCCTTTTGTTCGACCGGCCACGTTCAAAACGGGATCCTGTTCATCGGGATGGGTCTGGCGTACCGCAAAACGGAGGAAACGGACCTCCTATGGTCGAAACGGGGGTCCTGTTCATCGAGAGGGGTGTGGCATACCGCAAAACGGAGGAAACGGACTTGTGTTGGAGCGCTACGGTCGAAACGGGGATCCTGTTCATCGGGAGGGGTGTGGCGTACCACAAAACGGGACTCCACGGGATACTGTTCATCCCCACTGTTGACCCCCTCCAGCCTCCACGGGCTACTGTTCATCCACCGTCGACCTCCTCCAGCCTCCACCTGCGACTGTTCATCCATCGGCTGCTGTTCAACCAGCCCTCTCCACACGGGCTCCTGTTCAACCACCCCTCCATGGGCTACTGTTCATCGAGCCCTCCACGGGATCCTGTTCATCCAGCCCAACCGGCTTGATCGATCGGGATCCTGTTCATCCAGAGGCAACACCACGGGGTCCTGTTAATCCACCCCCATCGGGAACTGTTCATCCAAACCCCCCGAGCAACGCTCACTGTTCATCCAGAGGCAACATCAATCGACTTTAGTTAGCAGCAATAGCGAAGGAATCGCTCGATCGGCTTCAATTAACAGCCAACGATCGATCGCTCGGGTTCAGTAACACATAGCTTGCAGTGTAATCGCTCGGGTTCCGTAGGCGAACACCTCGCTCGGGTTCAGTTAGAGCCCAACGCCTCGCACCCACGCGCGTGCATGTATGAGAGAAACGCGCACCGCTCGGCCCCGACCACCCACCGTAACCGGGAACACCCCGATATTTTCCTCGCCCTCGCTTCTACCACGGTTTTTTCTGTCATGGACGGCCCAAAGAATGTCATGCAGCTGCGTCTCCGACCCGCCTAGGATGAAAAGCCCATTTTCTGTCATGATTTTTTGTCATACAATTAGGAGCCCACAACATCTATGATGATACCGGATTTCATCACAATTATCGTCATAGAAGTGTCATTAGTATGACAGGAATTTTTTTTGTTTGGCCCAAAATGTCACGGATGTGTCTTCTTTTTTGTAGTGACTATTTCCAGGAAGGAAAGTAAAGCTTTCAACAAACATATTTGTGAGGATTTGGTGTGGTCACACTCATCTGTGATGAAGTCGGTGAGACCGGCGTTGGCAATATATTGCATGAACTCCTCATGAATTCCAGCCTCTTGCAGGAATGGGGTGTGCAGCCATTCGCACGGCCGTACCTCCGCCAACCTCCGAGGGCGGGGATCACTGTCAGAAGACTCCCCAATAACACCCTTGGAGTTCTTCTTAGAGGCATATTTCCTGAATATATTAATGTCCGCGTACAATTTTTCCTATGAACAAAAATCTGAATTTTTAGTTCACAAAATTTTTCCAACAAAACTTGACAAAATTGATAGCAACTACTCATAGGGATACATAGAGGCCATAGCAAGCATTCAAACTACTTAGAACACTAAGAATTGAACATGCAAGCACATCTACAACAACACCAAGAGTAACTATTTATTCAAAGTATAAACCACTAAAACAAGAACTAATTGGACAAATGGTGGAGTCACATACCAAGCAACAATCCCCCGAAACAGTTTTAGATGTGCTTTTTTATGGAGGTAGAGAGCAAGAGTGATTTTTTATGGAGGTAGGTGACAATGTCGGCTAAAGAGATAGGTGAGGGGGGCCACGTGGGACCACAACCCCCCAAGGTGCGTCAGGAGGTGCTAGCGCGCAGAGGTGGGTTGTGCCCACCTGGTGCACCCCCTCTAGTTATTTTTGCACCAAAAATTCTTAAATATTCAGGAAAAAATCATACAAAATTTTCAGAGCATTCTAAGAACTTTTATTTTTGGGTCATTTTTTTATTGCACGGGAAATCCAGAAAACAGACAAAACATGGCATTTATTTTATTTGACTAATAAAAACAGAGATTAAAAAGTAGGGACATGAAGTAGTGCTTACTAAATTCATCAACTTCATACCATTCAAAAATGATTCATTAATAAGGTTGATCAGGTCTTATTAACAACCATATTCGATTAGCATGAAACCGATTAACTTTCGTAAATCACTAAGTTACCTCAAGGGGGATATGCATTTACCCAACAATAAGCATTTCATATTTCTTTTTGACAGTAGGTAGAGGTATTTGAAAACTTCCAATAGTGATTGTCAGATTTTTTTTCAATAACATTAATACCATTCACTTGGAATTGTTTGTTCTGAAAGTGCACCATATGCTCATTACCATTGATATGAAAAGTGACCTTGCTTTTATTGCAATCAATAACAACCCCTGCGGTATTCAAGAAGGGCCTACCAAAGATAATCGACATGTTGTCGTCCTTGGGCATCTCAAGTACAGTCAAAATAGTAACATTAGCAACAACAACAACGGGCACATCCTCGTAGATACCAATAGGTATGGCAGTTGATTTGTCAGCCATTTGCAAAGATATTTCAGTATGTGTGAGTTTATTCAAGTCAAGTCTTTTATATAAAGGGAAAGGCATAACACTAACACCAGCTCCTAAATCACACAAAGCAGTTTTCACATAATTCTTTTTGATGGAGCAACGTATAGTTGGTATACCTCGATCTCCAAGTTTTTTAGGTACTCCATCTTCAAAATTATAATTAGCAAGCATAGTGCAAATTTCATCTTCCAGTATTTTTCTCTTATTTGTGATGATGTCTTTCATATACTTTGCATAAGGAGGCATTTTCAAGATATCAGTCAAGCGAGTATGCAAAAAGACTGGCCTCAGCATTTGAACAAAGCGTTCAAATTCTACATCATATTTCTTTTCAGTTGACTTGGGTGGAAAAGGCATAGGTTTTTGAACCCACGGTTCCCTTTCTTTACCTTGTTTTCTAGCAACAAAGTCTATTTTATCATACCTTTTAGTTTTAGGTTGTGGGTTATCCAGATCAACAGGTGGTTCTGTCTCAACATCATTATCTGGTTATTTATCATTTGGTTGAGTGCCTTCATGAACCTCATCATTATCTTTTTCATTATCACTATGTGAGTGTTCATTACCAGATTGAGTTTCAGCATCAGAGATATAAGTTTCATTTTCATTATCAGGAGGTTTCTCCATTTGAGGTTCGTTGGAAGTGTACAAAGTCCTATCATTTTTCCCTTGCTTTCTAGAAGGACTAGGTGCACTAGTGTTGTTTCTTTGTGAATCATGTTCTATTCTTTTTGGGTGTCCCTCAGGATAAAGTGGTTCCTGAGTCATTTTACCTCCTCTAGTTGCAACTCTAATAGCAAAGTCATGCATATTATGATTCATTTCATCAAGTAATTCTCTTTGTGATTTAACAACTTGTTCTAGTTGAGTTTGAACCATAGAAGCATGTTTTCCAACACATCTAACATAATTTGATATTCTAAATAACAAGTCACTCAAGCGAGAAATTATATCAGAATTATATTTCAAATTTTTCATAACATTTGCATTGAAATGATCTTGTTTTCTAATGTAGTTTTCGAACTCATAAAGGCATTGACTAGGATGCATATTGTGAGGATTATCATTGTCATTGAACTTCATAAGAGAATTTACCTCTACCACCTTAGGCATTGTGGTGTATTAAGCCCATGTATTTCTTCAATAGGAGGTAAAATTTTAACATCCTCAGCTTTAATACCTTTTTCCTTCATAGATTTCTTTGGCTCTTGCATATCTTTGGGACTAAGATATAATATACCTCTCTTCTTCTGAGTGGGTTTAGGCGGTAGTTCAGGAATAGTCCAATCATCATAATTTTCCAATATGTTATTCAATAATTCTTCAGCTTGAGCAATAGTTTGTTCCTCGAAAACACAACCAGCACAACTATCTAGGAAGTCCCTAGAAGCATCGGTTAGTCCATTATAGAAGATATCAAGTATTTCATTTGTCTTAAGAGGATGATCAGGCAAAGCATTAAGTAACCGGCAAAGCCTCCCCCAAGCTTGTGGGAGACTCTCTTCTTTAGTTTGCACAAAGTTAAATATTTCCTGTAAGGCAGCTTGTTTCATATGAGCATGAAAATATTTTTCAGAGAAGTAATAAATCATATCCTGGGGACTACACACACAACCAGGAGCAAGAGTATTGTACCAAGCTTTAGGATCACCCTTTAATGAGAAAGGAAATAATTTGAGAATAAAGTAATAACGAGTTTTCTCATCATGAGTAAAAAGGGTGGCTATATCATTCAACTTAGTAAGATGTGCCACAACAGTTTCAGTTTCATAACCATGGAAAGGATCAGATTCAACTAAAGTAATTAACTCTGGTTCGATAGAGAATTCATAATCCTTATCATTAATACAGATAGGTGAAGTAGCAAACTTAGGATCACATTTCATTCTAGCATTCAGAGATTTTTCTTTATACTTGCATAGTAATTTCTCTAGATCATCTCTATCATTACAAGCAAGAATATCTCTAGTTGCTTCTTCACTCATAACATAACCTTCTGGTACCTTAGGCAATTCATAGTAGGAAGGCTAGTTCTAGCAGGTGTTTCAGGAGATTTAGTTTCAAGCTCATCATCTGATTCAACAACATCGTGTTGTATAACTCTAGCAACTTGTTTATCAAGAAATTCACCAAGTGGCACATCATCATTATCAAGAAAGGTACTACCATCATCATAAGCATCATTCATAGTAGAAGTAGCATCATCAATAACTTGCGACATATTAGAATTGATAGCATGTGGTGGTGTTGCAGGCTTACTCATAACAGAAGGTGAATCTAAAGCAGAACTGCATGGCAGTTCCTTACCTCCCCTCATCCTTGAGAGAAATATCTTAGTCTTTGGATCCTTCAGATTCTTCATAGTGATAATATGATAATAATCCCAAATGACTCAACAAATATAGCTATGCTCCCCGGCAACGGCGCCAGAAAAATGTCTTGATAACCTACAAGTAAAGGGGGTCGCAACCGTTTTCGAGGGTAGAGTATTCAACCCAAATTCATAGATTCGACACAAGGGGGGCCAAAGAATATTTGAAGGTATTAGCAGCTGAGTTGTCAATTTAACCACACATGGAAATTAATTATCTGCAGCAAAGTAATTAGTAGCAAAGTAGTTTCATTGTTTTGAATGTAGTGACAGCAGCAACGGTAACAGTAACAGTGATAGCAGTAATTTGTAGCAAGTGTAACAGTGATGATAACAGTAGTAACTTAGCAGGAACAATAAGGATAAATTCGTAGGCATTGGATCGGTTACTTTTTGGATGATATTCATCATGTGACGGCTTTAACCTAGGGCGATATGGCACTAGCTCCAGTTCATCGATATAATGTAGGCATTTTTATTCTGTAAATAGTCATACGTGCTTTATTAAAAGAACTTGCATGCCATCTTTTGTCCTACCCTCCTGTGGAAGCAGGGTCCATATTGGAAACTAAGGGATATTAAGACCTCCTTTTAATAAAGAACTGGACCATAGCATTAACACATAGTGAATACATGAATTACTCAAACTACGGTCATCACCGAGAGTGGGCCCGATTGTTATCACTCCGGGTTTGTCGGATCATAACCATAGTAGGTGACTATAACTTGCAAGGTCGGATCTAAAACATGGATATAATGATAAATTCATAAACAGTTCAGATCTGAAATCATGGCACCCGGGCCCAAAGTGACAAGCATTAAGCATAGCAAAGTCATAGCAACATCAATCTAAGAACATAGTGGATACTAGGGAACAGACCCTAACAAAACTAACTCGATTACATGCTGAATATCATCCAACTTCTCACTAACCAGCGAGCCTACGAAGGAATTACTCATTCCCGGGGGGGAGCTTCATGGAATTGGTGATGGAGAAGGGTTGATGATGACAAAGAATGAAGATCCCCCTCTCTAGAGCCCCAAACAGACTCTAGATCCGCCCTCGCAAGGAGGAACAGGGCTTGGCGGTGGCTCCGTCTTGTGGATTGTGATAATTCTTTCTCCCTGATTTTTTTTCTGGAATAATGAGATTTTATAGTATCAGGGGGGTCATCAGCGGGGCCACTAGGTGGGTACAACCCACCTGGGCGAGCCAGGAGAGGGGGGCGCACCCTGGTAGGTTGTGCCCACCCAGGGGCCCCTCTCTGGTGGGTCTTGGCTTGAGAAATTCTTATTGTTGGTATAGAAAATCCTCGCAAAGTTTCGTTCCATTTTGAGAACTTTTATTTCTGCACAAAAAAAACACCATGGTAGTTCTCCCGGAAACAGCGTCGGTCCGGGGTTAGTTTCATTCAAATCATGCAAATTATAGTCCAAAACAACAGGAAAAGCATGACAAAAGGTAGATACATTGGAGACATATCAGTGGTTTGCTCCTATGGCCATGTTTTTTGGGATTACTCCCTATCTGTTCATTACTTAAAAAGAGGAAACTAATGAGTTTGGCAGGGTGCGTGAGAGTGGACATCGCACTAAGGATGAGATTGCATTCGCCTACAAGCAAGAGAAGTCTTTTCTCATAGGGTCCATCAAAACCTTGTGCCTCTCTATGATACGATTTGCCATATCTTGAGGTATACTCTCGCTCCAAAGGCTGGTGATTCTCATAACATACGAAGTTCTGCCATATTAGAACACGGCCACCTATGGGTCCATCAGCCCATTTGTGGTTTGGCAGGGGGGAGGTCGCATTGCACAAAGAGCCGAGGCCGTGGAACAGCACGACAATGATGACGCTGGTGGTTTTTACCCAAGTTCGGGCCGCTGAGAAGCGTAAAACCCTACTCCTGTTTTAGTGGATTGATGGAGGGAATGTGAACAATGCACGGCGCTCAAGCCCGCCAAGGTCGCCTTGGGGAGAGCAGCTACACATGTATGGTACACGAAGGTCTGAATCCATTATAAGGTTGCCACAGCCCTCCTTTTATAGGCTAAGGGGTTACCACAATGGCAAAACAGTCATTATCCAGTGATTGTATAGCTAACAGTGCTATGATACCTAACTTTGGTAGATAGGACAAAGTGCATTAAATGCACTGCTAGGTGTCATGTTGTGGATGCAGCCCGGCAGGCCTGCCGCGCCACTTAGTCATCTTTCCACCAGTCTGCTCGACATGCCTCTGGACAGGTGTCATATGGAGATAACCTTCCTTCCAAATGGCTGCCACACGCCAAATGATAGCCACTTAGTCACCTGAGGGCTCGACACCGCACTCATGGATGACTTGCGTGTGGTGCAGTGGAGTCTTCGCGGAGAGGTAGGACGCTAGCGGCCCCGGCAAGCCTACCGGGGAAACATTGGCTTCTCCCTTGGGGCGGCCTCGATCTGACCAGGCTCGCCTGCCCGGTAAGGGAGTCTCTTCGTTAGTGATATCTTGTTCTCTCGTCTTGTCTTGGTCTTCCTGATCCGCCCTTTGATCTCTCAAAGAGCTACACCTCTAGTTTTATTTTGTCTTGGGAACTTGCTTGAAGTATGTTTCCTTGCTACCGTGCTTGTCTACAGTTCGCAAAACAAACATGAAGTTTTGTTGCACTGACAAGTTCCATGTTGGATGTCATTGTATACCTGCATAAGAAGAAGAGAGTGGATGTTCCGGACTTCATGTTCTATGAGCTTCATCAGTGTGTGCAAGAGAACAAGTCCTTGATCTATGCTCGATTCATCCAGGCATTGATTAAGTCCGTCTACCTAGCAAGTATATCTCTTAGTACAAGACTTCAGTTCCTAAGAGCAACTCCAACTGGACCCTAGCTACTCCTGCTCCATATGTGCCTCCCACGATGGGGCGCAATCCTAGGCCTGAGGATCATGCCACATACACTCCTGGTATGTCCTCCACTTCACGGATCCCTCGTGGTAAGGGCAAGAAGGTAGATTCTGAGGCTGTTTTCGCCAGCGGAGAGAAGAAGTCTTTGTTAAAGAATATGAGCAACTTGCACTACTACAGGATACTGCTAACGCGACACTACGATCAGAGACCCTTTGCCAAAACTATCTGCAATGCAACAATCACAAATGGTAGTGTAATAAATCGTCAAAAAAGGTACAAAATGTTTGAGATGGAGGATGCATCAAACACAGTTCAGATTTTAGTTGCGTGTGCGATGAAGGACACACAGTTAATCCATTCAAACTATCTGCGATGAGGCAGAACAACCGAAACATGCAACCATACACTACTGCTTGATGCTGCTAACACGACACTAGAATCAAAGACCCTTGGAGAAACTGTGTGCGATGCCATAATTGCACACGGTGGTGTATGAAAACCGTCAGAAATGCATAAAACGTTTGCGATGGAGGACGCATTAAACAAGGTTTAGATTTTAGTTGCGTGTGTGGTGAAGGGCATATGGTTCAGTTCAATTAACTATTTGCGGTGAGGAGGAACAAAAGAAACGGGCAGCCAGATGAAGGCGTGTGCGATACACAGCACACGGTTCACTTGGATGAACTATTTGTGATCAGGCAACACAAAAGAAACGGGCAGCCATATGAAGGTGTGTGCGATATACAGCATACGGTTCACTCGGATGAACTGTTTGTGATTAGGCAACACAAAGGAAACGGTCAGCTAGATCAAGGTGTGTGCAATATACGGCATGCGGTTCACTCGGATGAACTATTTGCGTTGACACAAGAGAACAGAAATGGTTCAATTTTACAAGACGTGTGTGTTCTTCGATGGGATTGCATGCGGTTCATTCGTCCCTTATCGTTAGTGTGCGACCTATGTGGCAACCATTCGCTACCTAGGCGCCTCTGTACCGTGGCAACCGTCCACTGACTCTTCGCCTTTCCCTCTCGATTTGGAACTGTTGTCGCATGCTAGCTCTTCCTCCCTCCTCCATTTGCCTTCACCCTTCCTTCTGCCATTGTTTGATCGTCTTCTCCATGGAGGGAACAAGCCGGAAATGACCCTGTTATTCTTGTACCGATCTGAATGATGACGCGATGGAGGAACTCATTGATCGGTGCGATGTCATCACCTCGGCTAGCATGGCAGGTTCGTTCAAGACCATTCTCGACTCAACTAATAACATCATTACAAGGAACCCAAGGGTCCAGGAGCGGTTTGATCTCCCCTATCTTCTTCGTCGTGACCCTGCTGACTGGCGCGGGAACGAGGGAAGCCTCGCCTTGTGTAAGTTGATGCCACTTGATAATGATACGTACGATGTTAAGATGCCATCGCTTGAGGGCAAGGCTTGGGCAGGCGAAAATGGAGATTGGGTTGTTTATATTGGGTACAACTACGGGTGGGAACTTGTGAATGTGTTCACTCGTCACCGGGTTCCACTCCCAAAAATCTCAGACTTCCTAGAGGTTGGGCACACAAATGGTCTACCTGAGTTCAAATACGATCATGGTAACTGTCGTCTATGAAAGATAGCAATTTGTGGAGTTCCCAACCGCTCTTGGGATTACATGAACTATGAAGTGGTTTCTATCTTTGATAAGCTTGTTGCCTTCCTTACTTCCACGCCTCGATGGATATTGCTCAAAAATCAGTTTCTATACATGGATGAGTACTATGATGCAATTCAATACGAGGGTCTTGTGTTTTTCTACCACCACTCGTGGCACTGTTTTTGCATGGAATCCTCATGATTTCGTTACGTTTGTCTTCCATCTTAATTATAACTGTTTCATCCACATGCATGCGGGTTAGCTAGTTTCCCATTACTAATTAACCTTCTTCTGTTTCCAAGGTCCCGTGAACATTCCACCACCTATACTTGAAAATTTTATTCAAGAGCATGAGAACGAGCATGGCCCATATACTCAGTGTCGCCTTGCAACTTATTTCGATCGATCACCTCTTCTTGTCTGTATACGGGGAACTGCTGATGTTACTAAGGAAGCAGGTGTTGTCTCGTATGGTCGCACTCTCTGAACCTATTCCAACATCCGTTTCAGGGTATTTGGGATGGATACTGGTGTACTAGCACCAACACCTTCTCACTGGTTCACTATTGAAAGTATTGGAGGAAACTCGCTCTTCCTTGGACAAAACTATCCAATGATGGTGGAAGGCAATCCAGCTGCTGTTGACACAATGTTACGACCATTTATGAGAAGCAACTGTATCTATACCTTGGAAATTACTCTTCTTCCCTACCGTCCCAATATGGGTATTGAAATAGGCCGCTTCAGCCTGGATGATCAGTCCCGCGTTGGTCTCGAGATTGACAGTAGTTGGCCCTTCTGAGAGAATCACTTCTGGTTCAAAGCAAGTGTTTCCAACGCCGACGAGTGGTCAAGCTGAAGTTCATTTCATCGCTTTGTTATTTGTTGTGTGAGAAAAACATTACTAGAATGTTTTGTTGGAAATGATCTATAATCCAACGTGTATCCTCGTTGTCGTTGTGGGTTGATGACTTGATGTATGTAATCAATGGTACATTTTCATATGCGTCCATGAACTCACGCCTGCTAGTGGTGTCCATATGAATAGTGCTAGAGATTTTAGTTGCAAAAATTAGATAGTGCTAGTGATTTGTAGCTGCATATTTTAACAAATCGCAGTGTTACACGGTTGTCAAATGGCAATGTTACTAGATAAACAAATGTCAATCTTTCCAGTTTGAGAAATGGTAACATACCCAAAATGACAGATATGCAAATCTTACCCAATTGTTTGTACCTGGTTGCAGACGGGTCATGCAAAACAACCGTTTGCGTTGAAGGGATGCAGAAATCCTACTCGGCACATTTTCCCTTGGCTTCCGGGGGAAGCTGTCGGTTTGCATACATGTGTTCTAGCTAAAATGTTTGTGATGAGTGTTTTATATTTAAAAACCATGGACGTTTTCTCAAAATAAAATTGTTTGATAAGTCTGTACATCAAGAGAGAAAAACGCAAGTCTGTTCAAACCATATCTTTCATTCAGTCAGACTACGAATTTATATTCATATGATCGAGTATTTGAGATACAGTATTAAACCCCAAAAAAACTATTTCGGGTGGCGGTGGAGGCGGCATTCCGTGCTGTCGTTGTCGTTGTCGTCCTCCAAGACGCCGTTGTTGAAGTCTTTAAGGCAGCTCAAAATGTTCTTCACTTGTAAATCAAACATCATATCATCGCGCGGGAGGACGGCAACTGGCGCCGCTGAGAGGTAGCGGTCGACGGCAGCGTCCCATGCCGCTTAGGGGGTGCATAGGCACGGGCACGGGCGCGGTGGGTGCAGCCAAACGCATAGGGACCGGCACCACGATGGGTGGAGGGGCGCGCACGGGCGCGGCGAATGCAGCCAAATGCACGGGGGCCGGTGGCACGGTGGGTGGAGGGGCGCACATGGGCACGGGCGCTGGCGCAGGCATGTACACGAGCTCGCACGGGTCCGCGGAGACCTCGCTGACGCCCGCGGCTGCTATCTCTGCGATAATGCTCGGCGACTAGCCCGTCAATGCTACAGGGATGGTCACTGGCGTGGGCACATGGATGGGAGCTGGGATGGGAGCTGGGGCAGCAACCGTCGGTCCAACTTGTTCTGGGCCATGTCCATGAGGCCCCATTCCTCCTTATTTTCTATATCCTCCGGCTTGGGAGGTCCAACTTGAAGACTAGTGCAGATGATCATTTTGTGTCATGGCGGTGGAGGTCTGGGGGAAGGGGAATGGGAGGCGAACAACAAGGATGCCCGTATTAAACAGTGGCTCGGGTGCCATTAATGGAGAGGAAGGCGGGCGGCCATGGAAGTCAAAGGGATCGCTTCCCAGTGAGCCTACACAGTGTAAAGCTCGCATGCTTCCTAGTGAGCCTGCGCGTTGGAGGACAGCTCGCACGCCTCTCGGTCAGCCTGCACACCGGACTGCGCTCGCATGCCTCGCGTTCAGTCAAGGTCAAGCAGCTGTCTGCACGGTACCACCTATAGCTATTAAAACAAAGACACGTGGCGTCACGTGAATGGTTAACACAACACACATCTTTTGAATTATACAAACGTTTGAGATATTAAGTGGCAGCTATTTTTTCAAAATGCCTTTGTTCGCCGTGATTATTCGAGCGCGCCTTCTCTCAAAATGGACACAAAAATTAAACATCATGTCGAGCGCCATTCCGTGATAGCATGCCAAGTTTCATGAATTTCAGACGAGTTTTGGATTTTCTAGAATTTAAAAACGAGGCATCTCACTGTTTTGTCGGCAATCAACGGTGCCCTGGTGTTTGAAATTTATTCCCATTTATTGTGTGGGACCTAAGCATGCACCCAAGGACACATATTAGATTTTTCAACCAATTTATATGCACTGGAGCATGTGCATGTAGTTCAAATTAGAATTATGCACATAAATGCATTGAAAACTCAATTAATGCATGAAAATGTCCAAAAGAACCCCGAAAAATCACAAAAATTGACACAACACTCTTGTTGTTCTATATTGACACGAGAAAAATTTTGGAAGCAATAAGAGGCAGTGGATATCGTTTCGTCTCCAAGGGTGGGACGTTCCCTACTGATACCATGATGCTTATTGTGAGAAGCTCCAGCTTGTGAGAAGCTTATACCCAAACCTGCCCCAAACGGGACAAAATTTTTACCACAGCATGTTGATGCCGCTCCGTGAAAGCATGCCAAGTTTCAAGAATTTCAGACGAGTTTTGGATTTACTAGAATTTATAAACAAGGCATTTCAATGTTTTGCCGGCAATCAAGAGTGCCCTGGTGTTTGAAA
The DNA here is from genome assembly GCF_018294505.1 of Triticum aestivum. Taxonomy (NCBI): domain Eukaryota; kingdom Viridiplantae; phylum Streptophyta; class Magnoliopsida; order Poales; family Poaceae; genus Triticum; species Triticum aestivum. Next base: position 194,382,271 of record NC_057803.1, read on the forward strand.
TTCATTCCCATTTCTTGCATGGGACCTAAGCATGCACCCAAGGACGCAAATTTGATTTTTCTACCAATTTTTATGCATTGGAGCATGTGCATGCAGTTCAAATTTGAATTATCCACATAAATGCATTGAAAGCTCAGTTAATGCATAAAAATGTCCAAACGAACCCCGAAAAAACCCAAAAATCGACACAACACTCCTGTTGTTCTATGTTGACACAAGAAATTTTTTGAAAGCAGTAAGAGGCAATGCATATCGTTTCATCCTCAAAGGTGGGATGTTCCCTACCGAAACCATCATGCTTGTTGTGAGAAGCATATACCCGAACCTGCCCCAAATGGGACAAATTTTTTAGCACGACATGTTGATGCCGCTCCATGATAGCATGCCAAGTTTCATGAATTTCAGATGAGTTTTCGATTTACTAGAATTTAAAAACTAGGCATCTCAATTTTCTGTCAGCAATCAACAGTGCCCTGGTGTTTAAATTTCATTCCCATCTCTTGCATGGGACCTAGAAATTCACCCAAGGACACATATTAGATTCTTCAACCAACCTTAGTGCATTCGAGCATGTGCTTGTAGTTCAAATTTGAATTATGCACATAAAATGCCTAGATAACCCAGTTAATGCATAAAAATGTCCAAACGAACCCCGAAAAATCACAAAAATTGACACAACACTCCTGATGTTCTATGTTGACACTAGAAAATATTTGAAAGCAATAAGAGGCATTGGATATCGTTTCGTCCCCAAAGGTGGGACGTTCCCTATCGAAACCATCATGTTTGTTATGAGAACCTCTGGTTTGTGAGATGCTTATACCCGAACCTGCCCCAAACGGTACAAATTTTCTACCATGGCATGTTGATGCCGCTCCATGATAGCATGCCAAGTTTCATGAATTTTAGACGAGTTTTGGATTTACTAGAATTTAAAAACCAGGCATCTCAATGTTTTGCCGACAATCAACAGTGCCCCGGTGTTTGAATTTCATTCCCATCTCTTGCATGGGACCTAGCAATTCACGCAAGGACACACATGTGATTTTTCAATCAACTTTGGTGCATTGGAGCATGTGCTTGTAGTTCAAATTTGAATTATGCACATAAATGCATTGAAAACCCAGTTAATGTATAAAAAAGGCCAAACAAACCCTGAAAAATTCCAAGACTGAACACAACACTCCTGTTGTTCTATGTTGACACTAGAATTTTTTTAAAGCAATAAGAGGCAACAGATATCCACCCGTCACCAAAGGTGGTACGTTCCCTATCGAAACCATCATGCTTGTTGTGGGAAGCTCTGGTTTGTGAGAAGCTTATACCCGAACCTATCCCAGATGGGACAAAATTTTCACCACGACATGTTGATGTTGCTCAATGATAACATGCCAAGTTTCATGAATTTTCAGACAAGTTTTGGATTTAATAGAATTTAAAAACCAGGCATATCAATGTTTTGCCGACAATCAACAGTGCCATGGTGTTTGAATTTCATTCCCATCTCACTACAGGAATCAGCTATTTTGCCGTCTGCCACGGCGGACGGCAAAGGCATGAACGGCGGACGGCAAAGGCCTTTGCCGTCAGCCGCGGACGGCAAAAGGCTCCGGCAAAGTAGGCTACGGTAAACAGCTACTTTGCTGTCTGCTTCCTGGCGGCTGACGGCAAAGGCCCTTTGCCGTCTGTGGCGGACGGCAAAGAGAGCGGACGGCAATAATTGCGCTGTCAGTCTGTTAAGTGGCTAACGGTAGGCCTTTGTCGTCCGCCGCTGACGGCAAAATTTCTAGTGTCTTTGCCGTCCGCCGTATGATGTCATCTACACGTCACTACATGGCAGGTTCTTTGCCGTCTGCCACTGATGGCAAAGTGCAGGTTCTTTGCCGTCTGCCACTGATGGCAAAGTCTTTGCCGTCTGCCACTATAGGCAACCTGACCAAATGGGTCAGCTCCCAGGAAGCACAGCTGGATGCCACGTGTCTTCTTTGCCGTCCGCGGCAGACGGCAAAGAGCCCATTGTCGTCGGTGGCAGACGGCAAAGAGCCTGCATATTGGCTCTTTTATCTGTTTTTTATTAAATCCAACAATTTTCATCACAAATATATATGACATATATAGATATATTTCAAAAGGCCATTACAGAGCAAACATATAAGATATCCAACACATAACTTCATCATCCAACCATATATATTACATGCATAGTTCCATCATACATAACAAGTTCAACATAGAGGCATCCAACCATATATATTACAATAGTTTCATCCAACGATACATGCATAGTTCAACGATACAAAAGAAACAGAGAAAGGGATAAGGAGCACTCCATCTATGCAAGCTTTCGTCAAGTGAATGAAATCTGCAAAATGAAAAATAAGAAAGTTAGAACAAGAAGAGTAGAACAAGAAGAAGAGTAGAACAAGAAGAAGACTAGAACAAGAAGAGTAGAACAAGAAGAAGACTAGAACAAGAAGAGTATGTCATTTATGAGCTAACTTACGTGAAATGGATCATATATGAGCTAACTAAGTTGAAATGGGTCGTTTATGAGCTAGCTAAGGTGAAATGGATCATTTATGAGCTAACTTAGTTGAAATGGGTCGTTTATGAGCTAACTAAGGTCAAATGGATCGTTTTTGAGGTAACTAAGGTGAAATGGATCGTTTTTAGCTAACTTAGGTGAAATGGATCATTTATGAGCTAACTTAGTTGAAATGGATCGTTTTTGAGCTAACTTAGGTGAAATGGATCGTTTATGAGCTAATTTAGTTGAAATGGATCTTTTTGAGCTAACTTAGGTGAAATGGATCATTTAAGAGCTAATTTAGGTGAAATGGATCGTTTTTAGCTAACTTGGTGAAATGGATCGTTTATGAGCTAAATTAGTTGAAATGGATCATTTATGAGATAACCTAGGTAAGATGGGTCATTTTGGAGTTAACCTAGGTGAAATGGGTCATTTTAAAGCTAACGTAGGTAAAATGGATCATTTAGGAGCTAATCTAGGTAAAATGGGTCATTTTTGAGCTAACTTGGATGAACTGGATCATTTATAAGCTAACCTAGGTAAAATGGGTCATTTTAGAGCTAACTTAGGTAAAATGGACCGTCTATGAGCTAACTAAGCTAATTATGCAATTTTTGACATAAGTAAGCTAAGTACAGAACATTTTAGAGCTAACTTAGGTAAAATGGATGGTTTTGGAGGTCAGTAAGCTTATTAAGTCATTTTGGAGGAGAAGAAGCTAAGTCTAGGTCATGAATCTTTTGGCTAATCTGCAGAAGAAACTTACCACAAGGAGCTCGTACATGGCCTTTGCCTGCTTGTCATTCTGTGCCCTCTCCTCCTCCATCATCTTTGTCGTCCTCTCCTCCAACTCCCGCTGCCTCTCCGCCGCCTCCGCCAGAAGTTTCTCCGTTCTATCTCTCTCACTCTGTATAGCAGCCTGCAACACCACTCACATGACCATTTGTAATCATTGATGGAAGCGCACACAATGTAATGGAGCACGATAACTGAGTACGTATCACTAACCTTGATGGCGAGTTGCACTGGCCATTCACGAGGCCTTATCTCAGGAGCGGAGCTCGACTGGCGCGCCTTGATCTCCGAGAGAGTGCTAGGACAACGGATAAGTCCATCTCCAATGGCTATGGAGCCATGGGACCTCCCACCACTAGATATCATCAACAACTCTGGATCAATGGGACCCTGGCTCGGGTTAAAGTCCTCCCCTTTCCTCGCCTTCCCCTCATCTCTATATCTCACGAGCTTGTTGTGGGAGGAGATGTTGGTGAAGTTGTTTGCATCATCGAGGTCAGACTGAGAGAAAGCCTTGACTTTCTTGAAAGAGGCAGTGTGGGCCATGGCATACAAGTCGTACACCTCTGGCACCTTATCCGCCTTATTGTAGCGTGCCTGAAAGAGACAAACAATGAAAATTAGTAATTGAAGATATACAACGAAATGGTCCGCCATTCTTCGTTATCCAAAGATACTGGATGTGAAACACTAGCTGGTGTGAGATTCCCTTTGAATAGGCTAAGGTTGGATCCACCCTTTTTAGGCTCGTCAGCATTGTACCGAGGCTTCGGATTATGCAAATGACGATTTTTGGCTTCGTAGTGCGCTGTTACGAAGTTTGCCGCCTCCTCTGTGATGAATGCCTCAACCATCGATGCTTCAATTCTACGTTTATTTTTACATTTTTCTCGAAGCATCTTCTGCATCCTCTCAGTTGGGTAGCACCAACGATTTTGCACGGGCCCCCCCAATCTTGCCTCGGTCGGGAGATGCAAAATCAAATGCTGCATTGGATTAAAGAAGCCCGGTGGAAAGATCTTCTCTAACTTGCAGATCAACTCCGGCGCCAACTCTTCCATTTCTTCTAGCACGCCAGGCAATAGTTCTTTCGCACAAAGAACACGAAAGAAATAGCTGAGTTCTGCCAGTACTAGCCATTCATCCTCAGGGATGAAGCCACGCAACATCACTGGCATTACCCGCTCAATCCATATGTGCCAATCATGACTCTTGAGACCAAATATCTTCAGTTTATCAAGATTCGCTCCCCTCTTTAGATTCGCTGCATACCCATCGGGGAACATCAACTGCTGTTGCACCCACAAGTGAATTTCCCTCATAGCTGGCCTTCCAAGATTGAACCATGCCTTTGGCTTCGTCCAGTTCTGCTTTCCTTTCGGTTCTTTCATGTTTTGTAACGGTCTATCACATAGCGCCTCCAGATCGACTCTAGCCTTAGTATTATCCATTGACTTCCCATCAATGCCGAACAATGTACCAAAAAGTGCCTCGGTGATATTCTTCTCAGTGTGCATCACGTCGATGTTGTGTGGGCAAAGGAGGTCTTTGAAGTAAGGCAGATCCCATAAGCATGTTTTGTGAGTCCACGCGTGCTTAGTATTATACCCCTTGAAGTACCCTGGATGTTGTGGATCTGGCTCGAGAGCGTTTAACTGATCCAGGGTCTGTTGGCCTGTCAATGCAGGTGGTGCAGAGTTTTTGATGAAGTTCTTCTTGTCTTTCCTGAACTTATGGCGAGGATCCAGGAACTGTCTATGCATGTCGAAGCAAGAAAACTTGCGACCGGCCTGAAGCCAACGAAACTCAAGAGCTCCCTTGTATGTGGGGCATGGGAACCTTCCATGCACACATCAGCCAACGAATAGCGCATACGCCAGCAAGTCATGCGTCGAGTACATGTACCAGACACGCATTATGAAGTTCCGTTTGCTAAAGGCGTCGTATGTCTTGAACCCATTATCCCAGGCTTCTTGCAATTCGTCCTTAAGTGGCTGCATGTACACATTCATATTTTTGCCCGGATAGTTGGGTCCTGGAATTATCAACGTCAGGAAAATGTTCTTTCTTTGCATAATCTGTCCGGGGGGGAGATTGAGTGGAAAGACAAATACGGGCCAACATGGGTATTGGGGTGTCGTCATACCAAACACACTGAACCCATCCGTGCTGATGCCGACTCGAGGATGCCTCGGATCTGCCGCTTTGTCAGCATGTAATTCATCAAACTTTTTCCACGCAACACCATCCGATGTGTGTACCATCATCAGATTCCCATCTGCATCTAGTTCGGTTCTTTTGCCAGTTTTGTGCCATGTCATCTGTCTGGCCGTCTCTTCGACCATGAAAAGACGTTGAAGTCTTGGTACGATTGGCATATACCGAAGAACACTAACGGGGATTTTGGTCTGTGTCTTCTCACCCATACCTTTGTCTACCACAATATACCTGGAAGACTTGCAAATGGGACAATAGTTCAAGTCCGCATAGTCAAGCCTAAATAAGGCACATCCTTTCTCACAGGCATGTATCTTCTCATAGGGCATCTTCAGTGCACGGAGGATTTTGTCCGACTGGTACAGGTTTGCAGGCATTACATGGCCTTTGGGTAGAAAGCGTCCAAATACTATCATAATTGCGTTATAGCATTCTCTGCCCAAGTTGAACCGAGCCTTCAGAGCCATTACTTGTGACATGGCATCCAACTGACAAAGCTCAGTGTGCTCGTGGAGCGGACGTTTCGAATACTCCAACATTTCATTGAAGGCCTTTGCAGATTCCTCCATCTCCTCGTCCGAATCCCGAGCATCATCATAGCCTTGCACCATGTTTTCCATCCCGGTACCATGCTCGTCGGTGCGACGACGATCCACCTCAGCTCGGTCACGTTGGGCAGACTCACCATGAAATGTCCACACCGTATAATCGGGCGTAAAACCACTCTTCTGCAGGTGTTTGCCCATTTCAGCCCCTGTCTTCTTTTCCCAATTGCCGCACCGGAAACAGGGGCACCAGGTTTTCTTTTGGCCATTTGCAAATGCGGCTTGCACAAACCCCTTAGTTTTTGTGAACCATTCAGCGCTCCATTTGTTCTGACCAGTGTGACCCGTATACATCCAAGCACGGTCACTCATCTTGACTTTCAGAGCTACTGGACACACAACAATTATATATGTAATTCACCATGTATATATTCGTTAGTTGATCTACTTTGTCAATTTTATTACGTCCATGCAACCTACACTCTAATAGGTAATGATAGGTCCTAATCCCACCCGTGTATGTGTAGATTGGGTTCATTTTCCCATGCTATGCTCCGGATCCGACGCAAAATTTCGGCAGCACCTCCCTGCTGTTCTCCTGATACACGTCTCTGCAATAAACAGAGAGGATGTGTACCCGGAGAACAACAGGGGAGGCACTGACGAAATATATGCGTCGGATCCGGAGCAAAGCATATGGGAAAACGAACCCAATCTACACATACTCGGGCTGTCCATGGATAGCGTTGGACAATTCGAAAGAATCAAGGTTATAAATATGCAAATGCATGCATATTTATAACTATGACGCTTTCAAACGGGAGACACATATTGGTTACGCATACTGATGATTCAAGACACATATATAGCTAGCTATCAAGTTTCATCGAAATAGATCAAATAATTAATGGGGGAGGAGGACTTGTCATTTGTGCTCACCCACGAACGAAGGGGCAAAGCTCGTCAAACGCACGGCGAGGTCGTCGAACACCAAACCTCGCAATGATGAAACAACTGCACATTTAAAACTACACGATCAACACAATTATATATGATGTTTTTCATAACAAAATCGAAAAATATATGACCTAACTAATAATTCACAAATATATGACCCCGTCGGCCTTTGGAAGGCCAAAGAACACCTTTTCAGGAGGTGTCGGTGGTCGGGGTGTCCTGTTGGTGTCGGGGTGCCGTGTCGGGGTCGGGGTGCTGTTTCGGGGTCGGCGGGTCGGGGTGTCGTGTCGATGTCGGGGTAGTGCCGTGTCGGTGTCGGGGTGTTGTTTCGGGGACGGGGTGTGGTGTCGGGGTCAGGGTGTCGGGTCAGGCTCGGGGTCGGGGTGTCGGGTCAGGCTCGGGGGGTCGGGGTGTCGGGGTCGGGGTCGGGGTGTCGGTGTCGGGGTCGGGGTCGGGGTCGGGGTCGGGGTGTCAGGGTCGGGGTCGGGGTGTCGGGTCAGGCCCGGGGTCGGGGTGTCGGGGTCGTGGTCGGGGTCGGGGTCGGGGTCTCGGGGTCGGGGTGTCGGGTCGGGGTGCCGGGTCGGGGTCGGGGTGCCGTGTCGGTGCCGGGTCAGGCCCGGGGTCGGGGTCTCGGGGTCGGGGTGTCGGGTTGGGTGCTGGGTCGGGGTCGGGGTGTCGGGTCAGGCTCAGGGTCGGGGTCTCGGGGTCGGGGTGTCTAGTCGGGGTGCCGGGTCGGGGTCGGGGTGCCGTGTCAGTGTCGGGGTAAGGGTGGGTGTGGTGTCAGGGTGTCGGTGTCGGGGTGTCGTGTCGGTGTCGGGGTCGGGGTCTCGGGGTCGGGGTGCCGGGTCGGGGTCGGGGTGCCGTGTCGGGGTCGGGGTGTCGGGTCAGGCTCGGGGTCGGGGTGTCGGGGTGTCGGGTCAGGCTCGGGGTCGGGGTGTCGGGGTCGGGGTCAGGGTGTCGGGGTCGGGGTCGGGGTCTAGGGGTCGGGGTGTCGTGTCGGGGTGCCGTGTCGGGGTCGGGGTGCCGTGGCGGGTCGGGGTTTTTTCCTCTTTTTTCCTTTTCTTCTTCTTCCTGTTCTTCCTTTTCTTCTTTTTCTTCCTTTTTTCCCTTCTTCTTCTTCTTCTTCTTCTTCTTCTTCTTCTTCTTCTTCCTTTCCTTTTACCTCTTCTTCTTCTCCTCCTCTCCTCTTTTTTCTTCTTCTTCTTCCTCTTCTTCTTTTTTCTTCTCCTCCTCCTCTTCTTCTTCTTGCTTTCCTTTTTCCTCTTCTTCTTCTCCTCCTCTCCTCTTTTTCTGTTCTTCTTCTTCTTTCCTCAAACTAAACTAAACCTAAAACTAAACCTAAAACTAAAACTAAAACTAAATCTAAACTAAACATAAACCTAAAACTAATAAAACAGAAAAAAAGGAAAAAACTAAATCTAAACCTAAAACTAAACTAAAACTAAACCTAAAACTAAAACTAAATCTAAACTAAAACTAAAAAGGAAAAAAACAGAAAAAAAGGAAAGGGGCTCACCTGGGGCAGGGCCGGTGGAGGAGGGGGGGCGGGGCGGTGGAGGAGCTGGCCGGGGCGCGGGGGCGGCCTGGGGCGGCGGGGGGCCGGGCCCGGGGCGGTGGGGCACGGGGCAGCGGGGGGCTGGGGCGGGGGGGGGGGGGGGGGGCGACGGGGCGGTGGGGCGGCAGGGGGCCAGGGCAGTGGGGCGACGGGGCTGCGGGGGCGACGGGGCGGCGGCGGTGGAGTGGGAAGTGGTGGCGGGGCGCATCGACGAGGAGAGAACAGAGAGTAACGGGCGGGGGGGGGGGGGTACGGGCCGTTAGGTAGTGTCCTGTTTGCCGTCCGCCTGTCTTTGCCGTCCGCCCTTTTGCCTCTTTGCCGTCTGCTGGTAGACGGCAAAGAGGTGGGCCGTTAAGTTTTTTTCCAACGGGCGGGGGGTGGAGGCCACCTCTCTCTTTGCCGTCTGCCAGCGGACGGCAAAGATTCTTTGCCGTCTGCTGGCAGACGGCAAAGAGCTCACGGACGGCAAAGAGCTTCTTTGCCGTCTGCCATTTCTTTGTCGTCTGCTTTTGGGTAGCTGATGGCAAAGAGCTTCTTTGTCGTCCGCTAGCTGACGGCAAAGAGCTGGCAGATGGCAAATGAGCTGATTCCAGTAGTGTCTCTTGCATGGGACCTAAGCATGCACCCAAGGATGCAAATTTGATTTTTCAAGTAATTTATATGCATTGGAGCATGTGCATGTAGTTCAAATTTGAATTATGCACATAAATGCATTTAAAGCTCAGTTAATGCATAAAAATGTCCAAATGAATCCCGAAAAATCCCAAAAATTGACACAACACTCCTGTTGTTCTATGTTGACATGAGAAAAATTTTGAAAGCAATAAGAGGCAATGCATATCGTTTCGTTCCCAAAGGTGGGACGTTCCCTACCGAAACCATCATGCTTGTTGTGAGAATCATATACCCGATCCTGGCCCAAATGGGACAAATTTTTTAACACGACATGTTGATGTCGCTCCATGATAGCATGCCAAGTTTCATGAATTTCAGACAAGTTTTGGATTTACTAGAATTTTTAAACCAGGCATCACACTACTAGGAAAATGCCTACTAATGGCGCACCTAATTTGGCCATTAATGGTGCATTAGTGGTGCGCCATTAGTAGCACGCCATTAGTATAGTTTACTAATGGCGCACCTCAGATGCGCCATTAGTTTATACAATAGTGCGCAATTAGTATGCCTCCCAGGGGCCATGTATACCCAGGTGCTTTTGCATACTAATGGCGCACGACAACAGGATGCGCCATTAGTAACTTCGGCATACTAATGGCGCACTGTTTAATGATGCGCCATTAGTATCCTTTGGCATACTAATGGCGCACTATGATGTGATGCGCCATTAGTATGAATATTAGGTTTTTTTATTTTTTTATTTTCTGTTTTTTTGCACAGGTTACAAAATGTATAATTGGACAAAATATAGACAGCACACATCAACAACAGATTCATCGAATACAATATAAGATTAGTCTCTGAATACAATTCATCATTTTAGTCTCCGAATATAATTCATCATATTAGTCTCCGAATTGAAAAGACCGAACAAAGATAGAACATTATAGTACAAGTCTCGAGACCGCGAGTTTGTCTTCACATTACAAGTCGATATCGATTATCTAAACTACCATCACATAGAAGAGAGCTGCGGTCATCACGATGAGCATCATCACGCCGCCATCATCAGTGGTGGCATCCTCGGCGGCACCATCAGTGGTGGCATTAGTGGGGTCATCCTCGGCGGTACCATCAGTGGTCTCAGGATCGGTGGGGAAGGCGGCGTCCTCATACAAGTGAGGTTGTTCCTCCATCTCCTGGGACAGCTCCCAGAATTTCTTGCCGCCCGAACCCCTGGCCTCATCGTTGTTGGCCATGTTTCTCTATAAACAGGAACAAAGTTTGGTCAAAAAGTTGGTTATTGTCAAGGAACAAGATCATGGTCTCATCATTTAGGGTTTGCCGACACCGAGGCATCCTAAAAGCTAAGGTTTTATCATTGAGGGTTTTTCGACGCCGAGGCACCCTAAAAGCCTAAGCTTTCATCATTTCGGTTTTTATCGACACCGAGGCACCCTAAAAGCCATGCATTAGTCACAAGTACGCCGGGGCACTTGATCCTACTTAATTAACTACTAAGATACCCCGGCCCATGAATTAGTCACAAGTACCCCATATGTCCTATTTTCAGCAAAGTCATGCTAAAATTCACGGAAAATTTCAGCATGACCTTTGGTGAAAATAGGACATATGGAGTACCCAAATTTGCCGGAACGGAGGTTAATTGACATTCCAGCAAACTCAAGGGCCTCTCGGGTGGACAAGGCAAAAAAGGCCTCCATCACAACATGGAAAATACATTGGCATGTGAAAAAAGGCCTCCATTGCTTAGGATGCACTGCCACTGAAGCATTGGGTACAAGACTGTTACATGAAACTAAATGCAGCAGTTGAAGCAGAGATTGGTGTACAAGCAAGAACAGAGCAAGTTCTTCTTATCCTCTGCAATTATAATAGGAGCCAATCAAATGGATAAAAGGAGAATTGGTTCATTGCAGGCAAGACTGAGCTGAAACAATCAAGGGCTTTGTCAAGCAACCTTCTATGCCAACAGAGGGTGTCAGAAATAGTTGCTGACTAAGATTACAAACCAAAAGGGCAAAGGGTGCTTCACATGCCCTGGTCCAACCAACCAAAGTAGGTAGTACAGATCAAGAGCTACCCAAACACAGTATGCCAGCTGGCTAAGATATGTAGCTAAACCTGACTCAACTTAAAGTAGCATTCATGATGAAAGGAAACATGAAACACTGCTTTCAGCAATCATGATGAAAGGAAACATGAAACACTGCTTTCAGCAAACTCTAAAAAGAAACAAAAGATTGGCCAATACGAAGTATCATTCACTTTAGTTGTATATTAATACTCTGTTAATCAGCATTGAACAAGTTTAGAAATTTGTGTGTAACAAATATTACTTCATTCATATAGCATGATGATGTTTTACCCCTTTGAACTACAGCATAGAGCATGTATTTAATCACTTTGCCACATACACAACAGAAAAAAATACCATACACAGTACTAGATACTAGCAAATATAAGGGGAAATCAAATCATTTTGTCAACAGACTGCACATTAGCAATCCAAGGAGCAAACAAACCAAAAAAGGTGAATAGACTTAATAAACCAGCAAAAGCAGCAGGAAAGTAAGGCCATCTACAGTAAGTTACAAAACATTACACTACAGATGACCAGTCTATCCAGATTTCATTTTAAGCACCACACCACAGGAGCTCCCCTGGGTCATGTGGCGAGGTTACTACAATTTTTAGCAACTGTTAAAGTTTACAGGCAATTGCTCTACAACAGAAAAAGTTGTGATCCTTTACTCCTAATTGACCATAGACAAGCACCAAACTGCCGTCATCAGAAAAATACATGGTGCTGTAGTAATAACAACAAATAGACCACAACTGTTGTACTGCTAGGATTCATATGTGCAGATATATATATAAGCAATGCTGAATAATGCTCCTAGCTAAATGCCATTCATGCTTCTGTTATAAAATTTTACAGGTGATTAGGCCCACAAACAGACAAGGATGTGATCCTCCACTCCTATCTAACTACAGACAAGCACCGAACACGCAAACAAGCCATCATCAGAAGATAAGTGATGATGTAACAATAACAACAAATAGATCACAGATGTTCTAGAGTTAGGATTCATATGTGCATATGTAAGCAATGCTGAACGATACTTGTAGATAAAGGCCATTCTTGCTGTTGAAGTTTGCAGGTGTGATTAGCCGCAAACTGACAAGTCCCTGAACAGATGAGAGATGCCGGTTGCTCACCTGAGCTTGGCGGCGGGAGGGGAGCGGCAATGAGGAGGACGACGAGAGGGAGCGGGAGCGCGAGCACGAGCGGGAGGAGCCCGAGGACGGTGTGGACAGGCGTCCGGGCCGTCGGCAACGAGGGGGAGGAAGGGAAGAGGGAGGCGGCGGGGGCGCGTGGGCGGCTGCGGCGTAGTGGGTCGGGGCAGCGGCGGCGGCGGCACGGTGGAGGGAGGGAGAGGGAACTGGCGAGGGGGAGAGGGAGGGGGGGATCGGGCGAAGGGGAAGAGGGAAGGGGGGATCGGGCACAATACTAATGGCGCACCACCCCTCGGTGCGCCATAAGTACATCCATACTAATGGCACACCTCACCGTGGTGCGCCATTAGTAGTTTTTTTTCTTATAGCAATGGCACAATACTAATGGTGCACCACCCCTCGGTGTGCCATAAGTACATCCATACTAATGGCGCACCTCACCGTGGTGCGCCATTAGTATTTTTTTATAATACAGTAATAATTTTTTAAACTTGTTTAAATCATAACAGTAATATTTTTTTATAAGACAGTAACAGTAATATTTTTTTTATAAGACAGTAATATTTTTTTAAAAAATATCATCAAACAGTAATGCCGGTGGAGCGGGGGAGGGTGCGCGGGGTGCGGGGGATTGGCGGCGGCGGTTGAGTAGGGGAGGGGTGCGGGGGGTCGGCGGCGGCGGTTGAGTAGGGGAATCGAGGGTGTGGGGGGTCAGCGGCGGCGGCCGGTGGACCTGGGGGTGCTCGGCGGCGAGGGGGATCGGATCTTGCGAGGTGGGATAGCGATTGAGATGGAGGGGGATCGAGATCGAGTGTCCATGAAATTTAAAAATATTCATGATAGTTCAAAAAGTGCCCATGAAATACAATCGAGAAATGAAGGCTACGATTTAAATACAATCGATCTTAGCTAGCTATCTGTTCACAATCTTCTTGCCCGTCTTTTTCGCAAATGGAGTTCTTCTGTGGAACGGACGTCCTTTAGGTAGGGTGGTCCTGCTTCTTCTTGTGGTGTATGCTGCTACTTCATCATCGTCGTCATGTTCGATCCCCGGGTCACCATACTTGTCGAAGTCTTGCTCATTGGCTACTCCATCCATTCCGATGATCTTCCTTTTGCCTCTCCTCACGACAACACGACTGGGCTTTGACGGGTCGGTAATGAAGAAGCATTGGTCCACTTGGGAAGCTAGTACCCATGGCTCATTTTTCGCAGTGATGTTTGCGCCCGCGGTCTTGGATTTGGCTTCGGGTATAACCATGGTGGTGAAATACCGATCTTCGTTTAGGACGCTCTTCGCCCATCTGACACGGAACATCGGGACCTTCTCTCCAGCGTAGCTCAGCTCCCAGATCTCCTCGATCCTTCCGTAGTATCTGTCCTTGTTGTTACCGGTGTAGGATTCAATCGTTACCCCGGAGTTCTGATAACCATTGCTCTTCATGTCCTTGGCCTCGGTGTAGAATGTGTAGCCGTTGATATCGTACGCCTCATAGGTCATCAGGTTGTGCTCGGCGCCCTGTGACAAGGCGAATATGAGTTGTTCTTCCGCGAACAATCCTGATGTAAAGGGTACGACAGAAGCTTCTGCTTGAACCAATGCGTGAAACATGAGTTGTGCTCTTTGAGTATATCTCCGTCCGTCCTCTGTTGGCCTCGGTCATTGTACGTCTTCTTAATAAAGGTTTTGTCCTCTACCACCCAAGGATCGACCACGTCTATGTGTTGTAGCGCGACTAGGTTTGCTCTTTCAAAGTCGGCGAGTCGACCCTCAAAGTCGACATGCATTTCGCGGCGACCCTCACGGTGACCCCATCCAGCGAGCCTGCCGAGGTGCCTGTTGACGGGCAGACCAACAGGGTTCTCGATGCCTAGATAATTCGTGCAGTAGGAGATGCACTCTTCGGTCAGAAAGCCCCTGGCTATGCTTCCCTCTGGACGTGACATGTTGCGAACGTATCCTTTGATGACACCATTCATCCTTTCGAACGGCATCATGCTGTGCAGGAACGTCAGCCCGAGTTGGATGATATCGTCCATGATATGGACCAGCAGATGCACCATAACGTCGAAGAATGCGGGCGGGAAGTACATCTCAAGCTTGCATAGTATCACCACGATCTCTTCCTGTAGCCTTCTGAGTTGCCTCACGCCAACAGACTTCCGAGAGATGACGTCGAAAAAGTTGCATAGGCCAAATAGGGTTTCACGGACGTGCGCGTCCATGATCCCACGGATTGCAACTGGAAGTATCTGCGTCATCAGCACATGACAGTCATGAGACTTCATCCCGCTGAACTTCTGCTTCGCTGGGTCTAGGTATCTGCTTATCTTCCCCGCATAACCGTAAGGAAGTTTTACTCCTACGAGGCAGGTGAAAAACTGCTCGATCTCCTCCTGACTTAGAGTGAAGCATGCGGGAGGGTAGTCATTTCCGGTCTTCTTGGCCTTTTTGCCTTTGTGACGACTTTCCGTGTCCTGCTTCGCCTCATCATCATCATCATCATCATCATATATAGCGTGAAGCTTCTGCCTGATGCCCATTGATTTCAAGTCTGCCCTTGCTTTCGGCCCATCTTTGGTCCTCTCTGGCATGTTGAGCAGGGTACCAAGCAGACTCTTGCACACGTTCTTCATGATATGCATGACATCAAGGCTGTGAGGCACACGGTGGATCTTCTAGTATGGCAAGTCCCAGAAAACAGACCTCGTTTTCCATACCTTCAGCAGCGGCTCTGGCGCCTTTCGCTTCTTTCTCGGCTCTGGCGCCTTTTGCTTCTTTCCCGGCAGTGGGCAGTCTTTCCAATTTTTCAATAGCTCGTCTATTTCCTCGCCGCTCCTCGTACGCGGGCGTCCTCGGGGTTCGGTTTCACCATCGAATAGATCCTTGCGTTTTCTCCACAGGTCATCGTCGCGAAGCCACCTTCGATGTCCCATGAACACGGTTTTCGAAGACCCGGGATCTCTATCTAGCTGGCGATACGTTGTGTCATCCATGCACCTGACGCATCCAGAAAATCCATGGACCACCTGCCCCGCGACATATCCGTAACCGAGATAGTCGTGCACCGTCGTGAGCAGCGCAGCTCTCATAGGGAAATATTCTTTCTCTGCGGCGTCCCACGTATTGGCTGGCGTTTTCCATAGCGTGTCAAGCTCCTCTTTCAGCAGCCCCAAATACAGATTGATGTCGTTCCCTGGTTGTTTCGGTCCTTCAATTAGCATACTCATGTGAATGTACTTCCTCTTCATGCACAACCAGGGGGGAAGGTTGTACATCCACACAAACACAGGCCAGGTGCTATGTGTGCTTCTCTGGCTGCCAAACGGATGGACTCCATCGGTGCTCGCGCCCAGCATGATGTTCCTTGGATCATTCCCAAATTCTAGGTCTTCGAAGTTCAACGCTTGCCACTGGCTCGCATCCTTAGGGTGACTCAGCATCTTGTCTTTTTTATCTATCTCCGGATCATTTGCGTCATCTTCTCGCTTCTTCTCCTCCCTATCCGCGTGCCAACGCAGGAGCTTTGCTACCTTAGGGTCCGTGAAATACCGCTGCAGACGAGGAGTGATCGGAAAGTACCACACCACTTTTCGAGGAGCTTTCTACCTCTTCTTGTATCGAGTGACGCCGCACATCGGACATATGGTAGACTCCGCGTGCTCGTCCCGATAAATGATGCAATTGTTCATGCACACATGGTATTTCACGTGCGGTAAATCCAGAGGACACACGATTTTCTTCGCCTCCTCCAAACTGGTTGGGCACTTGTTCCCCTTGGGAAGACGTTCGTGCCAAAATGACATGTTCTCGTCGAAGCATGCGTCGGTCATTTTGTGTTTTACCTTCATCTCCAGAGCCATGAGCGTTACTTTCAGGCGGGTATCCTCGGGCCTGGATCCTTCATACAATAGAGTAACCGCGTCTAACTCAAGTTGATCCATCTTGGCTTTCTCTCGGGCGGCAGCTCTTGCATTATCCGTCTGCTTGAGAAGCAGCTCTTGAATATGAGGGTCCTGCACCCAGCCCATCGATGGTCCAACGTCGTCTGCTCCGCCGACATCATCATCTTCATGATCATGCCCGTCGTCTGCTCCGGCATCTTCGTCATCATCATGTCCTGCATCTTCTACATGATGACTGTGTACAGCATCACCGTCGTGATCATCTCCTGGGGATTCTTCGTCTTCTCGCCCGCCCGAGCCGCGGTGGTTGTCTTGCTGCCCTTCCTCATTTCTTGCACGGCCCCCATGGACGACTTCGTAGTCATCTTCATCACCTTGCCACCGATAGCCATCCATGAAACCACGCAAGAGCAGGTGGTCCCGCACCTGCCCGGATTCCAGGTCCGTAATAAGGCTCTTCAGCTTGCATCTTCGACACGGACATCTTATCTCTGTCTCGTTCTTTTGAAGCATCTCGGCCTTCGCGGACCTCAAAAACCTATTCACTATGCCTTCGGTCATCATGCGGACCGTGGTCGCCTGCGGGGTAGAGCAAAACGATATTTGAGAACCAAGAAAAAATTTGGCATGACTTTCCCTAAAAATAGGACCAAAAAGAATGCTTAATGCCAAAATTCTCGCCGAAACGGAAATGAATCAACATTCTGGCAAAATATTGGCAACTATCGCATTTCAAATACCGGTACACCTCCAAACACAAACACATATGCAACACCACAAACATATGCAACACCACGAACATACATAGATCTAGCTAGGCCATAAGAAGTGCATGTGCACATTGTTGTAGGGATAAGAACATAAATATAGCTTCCCCCCTTACTTACCTATCAAAACAAGGTAATTTAACCACTTAAATTGAATGAATCTATGGTGGAAATGAGGTGAAAAAAAGGAGGCACCCGAGACAAGGAGGAGGTGGAGAGAATGAAGTGGGGAGAAAGTGAGTGTGGGTAGGAGAGGCTGTCCAAAATATCTTGTTGCTGCCCACTTACTAATGGCGCACCAACTCTAAATGCGCCATTAGTAATCCAAGTTACTAATGGCGCACCTTCTGGTGGTGCGCCATTAGTAGTTTTGCAAAAAAAACGTACTAATGGCGCACTGTCCCACAGTGCGCCATTACTAGTTTAAACTAGTAATGGCGCACGGTGGAACAGTGCGCCATTAGTAGTTTTGCAAAAAAGGGAATAAAAAAAACAACATTAGTGGCGCACTTTCCGGCAGGTGCGCCATTACTAGTTACAACTAGTAATGGCGCACTGTGTCTGGATGCGCCATTAGTATGTTTGGACAGGCGCACTAGTTAAATTTTTTTTTGATACTAATGGCGCACCCTGGGCCAGGTGCGCCATTAGTAGTTTCAACTCTAATGGCGTATCAGAAGGTGGTGCGCCATTAGTATATACTAATGGCGCACCGCTTGTCTGGTGCGCCATTAGTGTCAATCCCATCTATAGCCATTTTTCTAGTAGTGTCACCATTTTGTGTCTGCATTCAACAGTGCCCTGGTGTTTGAATTTCATTCCCATGTATTGCATGGGACCTAGAAATTCACCCAAGGACACATATTAGATTTTTCAACCAACCCTAGTGCATTGAAGCATGTGCTTGTAGTTCAAATTTGAATTATGCACATAAAATGCCTAGATAACCCAGTTAATGCATAAAAATGTCCAAACGAACCCCGAAAAATCACGAAAATTGACACAACACTCTTGATGTTCTATGTTGACACTAGAAAATATTTGAAAGCAATAAGAGGCATTGGATATCGTTTCGTCCCCAAAAGTGGGACGTTCCCTATTGAAACCATCATGTTTGTTGTGAGAAGCTCTGGTTTTTGAGATGCTTATACCCGAACCTATCCCAAATGGGACAAAATTTTCACCACGACATGTTGATGTCGCTCAATGATAGCATGCCAAGTTTCATGAATTTTTAGACGAGTTTTGGATTTACTAGAATTTAAAAACCAGGCATGTCAACGTTTTCCGGCAATTAGTAGTGCCATGGTGTTTGAATTTCATTCCCATCTCTTGCATGGGACCTAAGCATGCACCCAAGGAAGAAAATTTGTTTTTTCAAGCAATTTATATGCATTGGAGCATGTGCATGTAGTTCAAATTTGAATTATGCACGTAAATGCATTGAAAGCTCAGTTAATGCATAAAATTGTCCAAACGAACCCCGAAAATCCCAAAAATTGACACAACACTCCTGTTGTTCTATGTTGACACGAGAAAAAATTTGAAAGCAATAAGAGGCAATGCATATCGTTTCGTCCCCAAAGGTGGGACGTTCCCTACCGAAACCATCATGCTTGTTGTGAGAAGCATATAACCGAACCTGCCCCAAATGGGATAAATTTTTTAACACGGCAAATTGATGCCGCTCCATGATAGCATGCCATGTTTCATGAATTTCATACGAGTTTTGGATTTACTAGAATTTAAAAACCAGGCGTCTCAATTTTGTGTCAGCAATCAACAGTGCCCTAGTGTTTGAATTTCATTCCCATCTCTTGCATGGGACCTAGAAATTCACCTAAGGACACATATTATATTTTTCAACCAACCTTAGTGCATTGGAGCATGTGCTTGTAGTTCAAATTTGAATTATGCACATAAAATGCCTAGATAACCTAGTTAATGCATAAAAAAGTCCAAACGAACCCCGAAAAGTCAGAAAAATTGACACAACACTCCTGATGTTCTATGTTGACACAAGTAAGTATTTGAAAGCAATAAGAGGCATTGGATATCATTTCGTCCCCAAAGGTGGGACATTCCCTATCGAAACCATCATGATTGTTGTGAGAAGCTCTGGTTTGTGAGATGCTTATACCCGAACCTGCCCCAAATGGTACAATTTTTTTACCATGGCATGTTGATGCCGCTCCATGATAGCATGCCAAGTTTCATGATATTCAGATGAGTTTTGGATTTACTAGAATTTAAAAACCAGGCATCTCAATGTTTTGCCGGCAATCAGCAGTGCCATGGTATTTGAATTTCATTCCCATCTCTTGCATGGGACCTAAGCATGCACCCAAGGAAGCAAATTTGATTTTTTTAAGCAATTTATATGCATTGGAGCATGTGCATGTAGTTCAAATTTGAATTATGCACATAAATGCATTGAAAGCTTAGTTAATGCATAAAAATGTCCAAACGAACCCCGAAAAATCCAAAAAATTGACACAACACTCCTGTTATTCTATGTTGACACGGGAAAAATTTTGAAAGCAATAAGAGGCAATGCATATCGTTTCGTCCCCAAAGGTGGGTCGTTCCCTACCGAAACCATCATGCTTGTTGTGAGAAGCATATAACCGAACCTGCCCCAAATGGGATAAATTTTTTAACACGGCATGTTGATGCCGCTCCATGATAGCATGCCATGTTTCATGAATTTCAGACGAGTTTTGGATTTACTAGAATTTAAAAACCAGGCATCTCAATTTTGTGTCAGCAATCAACAGTGCCCTAGTGTTTGAATTTCATTCCCATCTCTTGCATGGGACCTAGAAATTCACCTAAGGACACATATTAGATTTTTCAACCAACCTTAGTGCATTGGAGCATGTGCTTGTAGTTCAAATTTGAATTATGCACATAAAATGCCTAGATAACCTAGTTAATGCATAAAAAAATCCAAACGAACCCCGAAAAGTCAGAAAAATTGACACAACACTCCTGATGTTCTATGTTGACACAAGTAAGTATTTGAAAGCAATAAGAGGCATTGGATATCATTTCGTCCCCAAAGGTGGGACATTCCCTATCGAAACCATCATGATTGTTGTGAGAAGCTCTGGTTTGTGAGATGCTTATACCCGAACCTGCCCCAAATGGTACAATTTTTTTACCATGGCATGTTGATGCCGCTCCATGATAGCATGCCAAGTTTCATGAATTTCAGATGAGTTTTGGATTTACTAGAATTTAAAAACCAGGCATCTCAATGTTTTGCCGGCAATCAGCAGTGCCATGGTATTTGAATTTCATTCCCATCTCTTGCATGGGACCTAAGCATGCACCCAAGGAAGCAAATTTGATTTTTTAAGCAATTTATATGCATTGGAGCATGTGCATGTAGTTCAAATTTGAATTATGCACATAAATGCATTGAAAGCTTAGTTAATGCATAAAAATGTCCAAACGAACCCCGAAAAATCCAAAAAATTGACACAACACTCCTGTTATTCTATGTTGACACGGGAAAAATTTTGAAAGCAATAAGAGGCAATGCATATCGTTTCGTCCCCAAAGGTGGGTCGTTCCCTACCGAAACCATCATGCTTGTTGTGAGAAGCATATAACCGAACCTGCCCCAAATGGGATAAATTTTTTAACACGGCATGTTGATGCCGCTCCATGATAGCATGCCATGTTTCATGAATTTCAGACGAGTTTTGGATTTACTAGAATTTAAAAACCAGGCATCTCAATTTTGTGTCAGCAATCAACAGTGCCCTAGTGTTTGAATTTCATTCCCATCTCTTGCATGGGACCTAGAAATTCACCTAAGGACACATATTAGATTTTTCAACCAACCTTAGTGCATTGGAGCATGTGCTTGTAGTTCAAATTTGAATTATGCACATAAAATGCCTAGATAACCTAGTTAATGCATAAAAAAATCCAAACGAACCCCGAAAAGTCAGAAAAATTGACACAACACTCCTGATGTTCTATGTTGACACAAGTAGTATTTGAAAGCAATAAGAGGCATTGGATATCATTTCGTCCCCAAAGGTGGGACATTCCCTATCGAAACCATCATGATTGTTGTGAGAAGCTCTGGTTTGTGAGATGCTTATACCCGAACCTGCCCCAAATGGTACAATTTTTTTACCATGGCATGTTGATGCCGCTCCATGATAGCATGCCAAGTTTCAAGAATTTCAGATGAGTTTTGGATTTACTAGAATTTAAAAACCAGGCATCTCAATGTTTTGCCGGCAATCAGCAGTGCCATGGTATTTGAATTTCATTCCCATCTCTTGCATGGGACCTAAGCATGCACCCAAGGAAGCAAATTTGATTTTTTTAAGCAATTTATATGCATTGGAGCATGTGCATGTAGTTCAAATTTGAATTATGCACATAAATGCATTGAAAGCTTAGTTAATGCATAAAAATGTCAAAACGAACCCCGAAAAATCCAAAAAATTGACACAACACTCCTGTTGTTCTATGTTGACACGGGAAAAATTTTGAAAGCAATAAGAGGCAATGCATATCGTTTCGTCCCCAAAGGTGGGTCGTTCCCTACCGAAACCATCATGCTTGTTGTGAGAAGCATATAACCGAACCTGCCCCAAATGGGATAAATTTTTTAACACGGCATGTTGATGCCGCTCCATGATAGCATGCCATGTTTCATGAATTTCAGACGAGTTTTGGATTTACTAGAATTTAAAAACCAGGCATCTCAATTTTGTGTCGGCAATCAACAGTGCCCTAGTGTTTGAATTTCATTCCCATCTCTTGCATGGGACCTAGAAATTCACCTAAGGACACATATTAGATTTTTCAACCAACCTTAGTGCATTGGAGCATGTGCTTGTAGTTCAAATTTGAATTATGCACATAAAATGCCTAGATAACCTAGTTAATGCATGAAAAAATCCAAACGAACCCCGAAAAGTCAGAAAAATTGACACAACACTCCTGATGTTCTATGTTGACACTAGTAAGTATTTGAAAGCAATAAGAGGCATTGGATATCATTTCGTCCCCAAAGGTGGGACATTCCCTATCGAAACCATCATGATTGTTGTGAGAAGCTCTGGTTTGTGAGATGCTTATACCCGAACCTGCCCCAAATGGTACAATTTTTTTACCATGGCATGTTGATGCCGCTCCATGATAGCATGCCAAGTTTCAAGAATTTCAGATGAGTTTTGGATTTACTAGAATTTAAAAACCAGGCATCTCAATGTTTTGCCGGCAATCAGCAGTGCCATGGTATTTGAATTTCATTCCCATCTCTTGCATGGGACCTAAGCATGCACCCAAGGAAGCAAATTTGATTTTTTTAAGCAATTTATATGCATTGGAGCATGTGCATGTAGTTCAAATTTGAATTATGCACATAAATGCATTGAAAGCTTAGTTAACGCATAAAAATGTCAAAACGAACCCCGAAAAATCCAAAAAATTGACACAACACTCCTGTTGTTCTATGTTGACACGGGAAAAATTTTGAAAGCAATAAGAGGCAATGCATATCGTTTCGTCCCCAAAGGTGGGTCGTTCCCTACCGAAACCATCATGCTTGTTGTGAGAAGCATATAACCGAACCTGCCCCAAATGGGATAAATTTTTTAACACGGCATGTTGATGCCGCTCCATGATAGCATGCCATGTTTCATGAATTTCAGACGAGTTTTGGATTTACTAGAATTTAAAAACCAGGCATCTCAATTTTGTGTCGGCAATCAACAGTGCCCTAGTGTTTGAATTTCATTCCCATCTCTTGCATGGGACCTAGAAATTCACCTAAGGACACATATTAGATTTTTCAACCAACCTTAGTGCATTGGAGCATGTGCTTGTAGTTCAAATTTGAATTATGCACATAAAATGCCTATATAACCTAGTTAATGCATAAAAAATCCAAACGAACCCCGAAAAGTCAGAAAAATTGACACAACACTCCTGATGTTCTATGTTGACACAAGTAAGTATTTGAAAGCAATAAGAGGCATTGGATATCATTTCGTCCCCAAAGGTGGGACATTCCCTATCGAAACCATCATGATTGTTGTGAGAAGCTCTGGTTTGTGAGATGCTTATACCCGAACCTGCCCCAAATGGTACAATTTTTTTACCATGGCATGTTGATGCCGCTCCATGATAGCATGCCAAGTTTCATGAATTTCAGATGAGTTTTGGATTTACTAGAATTTAAAAACCAGGCATCTCAATGTTTTGCCGGCAATCAGCAGTGCCATGGTATTTGAATTTCATTCCCATCTCTTGCATGGGACCTAAGCATGCACCCAAGGAAGCAAATTTGATTTTTACGCAATTTATATGCATTGGAGCATGTGCATGTAGTTCAAATTTGAATTATGCACATAAATGCATTGAAAGCTTAGTTAATGCATAAAAATGTCCAAACGAACCCCGAAAAATCCAAAAAATTGACACAACACTCCTGTTGTTCTATGTTGACACGGGAAATTTTTTGAAAGCAATAAGAGGCAATGCATATCGTTTCGTCCCCAAAGGTGGGTCGTTCCCTACCGAAACCATCATGCTTGTTGTGAGAAGCATATAACCGAACCTGCCCCAAATGGGATAAATTTTTTAACACGGCATGTTGATGCCGCTCCATGATAGCATGCCATGTTTCATGAATTTCAGACGAGTTTTGGATTTACTAGAATTTAAAAACTAGGCATCTCAATTTTGTGTCGGCAATCAACAGTGCCCTAGTGTTTGAATTTCATTCCCATCTCTTGCATGGGACCTAGAAATTCACCTAAGGACACATATTAGATTTTTCAACCAACCTTAGTGCATTGGAGCATGTGATTGTAGTTCAAATTTGAATTATGCATATAAAATGCCTAGATAACCTAGTTAATGCATAAAAATGTCCAAACGAACCCCAAAAAATCAGAAAAATTGACACAACACTCCTGATGTTCTATGTTGACACTAGAAAGTACTTAAAAGCAATAAGAGGCATTGGATATCGTTTCGTCCCCAAAGGTGGGATGTTCCCTATCGAAACCATCATGATTGTTGTGAGAAGCTCTGGTTTGTGAGATGCTTATACCCGAACCTGCCCCAAACGGTACAATTTTTTTACCATGGCATGTTGATGCCGCTCCATGATAGCCTGCCAAGTTTCATGAATTTCAGACGAGTTTTGGATTTACTAGAATTTAAAAACCAGGCATCTCAATGTTTTGCCGGCAATCAACAATGCCCTGGTGATTGAATTTCATTTCCATCTCTTGCATGGGACCTAGAAATTCACCCAAGGACACACATGTGATTTTTCAATCAACTTTGGTGCATTGGAGCATGTGCTTGTAGTTCAAATTTGAATTATGCAGATAAAATGCCTATAAAACCAAGTTAATGTATAAAAAAGGCCAAACAAACGCTGAAAAATTCCAAGATTGAGCACAACACTCCTGTTGTTCTATGTTGACACTAGAAATTTTTGAAAGCAATAAGAGGCAATGGATATCGTCCCGTCACCAAAGGTGGTATGTTCCCTATTGAAACCATCATGCTTGTTGTGGGAAGCTCTCGTTTGTGAGAAGCTTATACCCGAACCTGTCCCAAGTGGGACAAAATTTTCACCACGACATGTTGATGTCGCTCAAAGATAGCATGCCAAGTTTCATGAATTTTTAGATGAATTTTGGATTTACTAGAACTTAAAAACCAGGCATATCAACGTTTTACCGCCAATCAACAGTGCCATGGTGTTTGAATTTCATTCCCATCTCTTGCATGGGACCTAGAAATTCAACCAAGGACACACATGTGATTTTTCAATCAACTTTGGTGCATTGGAGCATGTGCTTGTAGTTCAAATTTGAATTATGCACATAAAATGCCTAGAAAACCCAGTTAATGTATAAAAAAGGCCAAACGAACCCCGGAGAGTTCCATGGTTGAACACAACACTCCTGTTGTTCTATGTTGACACTAGAAATTTTTTGAAAGCAATAAGAGGCAATGGATATCGTCTCGTACCCAAAGGTGGTGCGTACCTTATCAAAACCATCATGCTTCTTACCCAAAGCTCTGATTTCTGAGAAGCTTATACCCAAACCTCACCCAAATGGGACAAAACTTTCACCACGGCATGTTGATGTCGTTCCATGATAACATGCCAAGTTTCATGAATTTTAGACGAGTTTTGGATTTACTAGAATTTAAAAACCAGGCATCTCAACATTTTGCTGGCAATCAACAGTGCCCAGGGGTTTGAAATTCATTCACGTCTCTTGCATGGGACCTAGGAATTCACCCAAGGACACACATGTGATTTTTGAACCAACTTTGGTGCATTGGAGCATGTGCTTGTAGTTAAAATTTGAATTATGCACATAAAATGCCTAGAAAACCCAGTTAATGTATAAAAAAGGCCAAATGAACCCCGAAAAATTCCAAGATTGAACACAACACTCCTGTTGTTCTATGTTAACACTAGAAATTTTTTGAAAGCAATAAGAGGCAATGCTTGTTCCCAAAGGTGGTATGTTCCCTATCGAAACCATGATGCTTGTTGTGAGAAGCTCTAGTTTGTGAGAAGCATATACCCAAACCTGCCCCAAACGAGACAAACTTTTTACCACGACATGTTGATGCCGCTCCATGCAAGCATGCCAAGTTTCATGAATTTCAGACGAGTTTTGGATTTACTAGAATTTAAAAACGAGGCATCTCAATGTTTTGCCGGTAATCAATGGTGCCCTGGTGTTTGAAATTCATTCCATTTCTTGCATGGGACCTAAGCATGCACCCAAGGACACAAATTTGATTTTTTCAGCCAATTTATATGCACTGGAGCATGTGCATGTAGTTCAAATTTGAATTATGCACATAAATGCATTGAAAACTCAGTTAATGCATAAAAATGTCCAAACGAACCCCGAAAAATCCCAAAAATTGACACAACACTCCTGTTGTTCTATGTTGGCACGAGAAATTTTTTGAAAGCAATAAGAGGCAATGGATATCGTTTCGTCCCCAAAGGTGGGACTTCCGTACCGAAACCATCATGCTTGTTGTGAGAAGCTCTGGTTTGTGAGAAGCATATACCCGAACCTGCCCCAAATGGGACAAATTTTTTTAACACGTCATGTTGATGCCGCTCCATGATAGCATGCCAAGTTTCATGAATTTCAGACGAGTTTTGGATTTACTAGAATTTAAAAACCAGGCATCTCAATGTTTTGTCGGCAATCAACAGTGCCCTGGTGTTTGAATTTCATTCCCATCTCTTGCATGGGACCTAGAAATTCACCCAAGGACACACATTAGATTTTTCAACCAACCTTAGGTGCATTGGAGCATGTGCTTGTAGTTCAAATTTGAATTGTGCACATAAAATGCCTAGAAAACCCAGTTGATACATAAAAATGTCCAAACGAACCCCGAAAAATCATAAAAATTCACACAACACTCCTGTTGTTCTATGTTGACACTAGAAAATATTTGAAAGCAATAAGAGGCAATGGATATCGTTTCGTCCCCAAAGGTGGGACTGTTCCCTATCAAAACCTTCATGCTTGTTGCGAGAAGCTCTAGTTTGTGGGAAGCTTATACCCGAACCTGCCCCAAACGGGACAAATTTTTACCATGGCATGTTGATGACGCTCCATGATAGCATGCCAAGTTTCATGAATTTCAGATGAGTTTTGGATTTACTAGAATTTAAAAACAAGGCATCTCAATGTTTTGCCGGCAACCAACAGTGCCCTGGTGTTTGAATTTCATTCCTATCTCTTGCATGTGACCAAGAAATTCACCCAAGGACACACATGTGATTTTTCACCAACTTTAGTGTATTGGAGCATGTGCTTGTAGTTCAAATTTGAATTATGCACATAAAATGCCTAGAAAACCCAGTTAATGTATAAAAAGGCCAAACGAACCCCGAAAATTCCAAGATTGAACACAACACTCCTGTTGTTCTATGTTGACACTAGAAAATTTTCGAAAGCAATAAGAGGCAACGGATACTGTCCCGTCACCAAAGGTGGTACGTTCCCTATCGAAACCATCATGCTTCTTACCCAAAGCTCTGATTTCTGAGAAGCTTATACCCAAACCTCACCCAAATGGGACAAAACTTTCACCACGGCATGTTGATGTCGTTCCATGATAACATGCCAAGTTTCATGAATTTTAGACGAGTTTTGGATTTACTAGAATTTAAAAACCAGGCATCTCAACATTTTGCTGGCAATCAACAGTGCCCAGGGGTTTGAAATTCATTCACGTCTCTTGCATGGGACCTAGGAATTCACCCAAGGACACACATGTGATTTTTGAACCAACTTTGGTGCATTGGAGCATGTGCTTGTAGTTAAAATTTGAATTATGCACATAAAATGCCTAGAAAACCCAGTTAATGTATAAAAAAGGCCAAATGAACCCCGAAAAATTCCAAGATTGAACACAACACTCCTGTTGTTCTATGTTAACACTAGAAATTTTTTGAAAGCAATAAGAGGCAATGCTTGTTCCCAAAGGTGGTATGTTCCCTATCGAAACCATCATGCTTGTTGTGAGAAACTCTGTTTTGTGAGAAGCTCATACCCAAACCTTCCCCAAATGGGACAAAATTTTCACCACGGCATGTTGATGCTGCTCCATGATAGCATGCCAAGTTTCATGAAATTCAGACGAGTTTTGGATTTACTAGAATTTAAAAACCATGTATCTCAATGTTTTGCCGGCATTCAACAGTTCCCTAGTGTTTGAAATTCATTCCCATCTCTTGCATGGGACCTAGAAATTCATCCAAGGACACACATGTGATTTTTCAACCAATTTGTATTATGCACATAAAATGCTTAGAAAACCCAGTTAATGTATAAAAAAAGGCCAAACAAACCGCGAAAAATTCATTCTGATTTCATCCATGGGACCTAAGCATGCACTGAAGGACACATATTTGATTTTTCAACCAATTTGTATGCATCGGAGCATGTGCACGTAGTTTAATTTTCAATTGTGCACCTAAAATGGCTAGAAAACCAGTTTAATGTATGAACTGTCCAAACCAACCCTGAATAATTCCAATTCTTTTATGACACACATACAGTTGCATGTTCACTACAGATAAAAGGTCTAGCAATTCAAACACCGTCCATTGCCGCTGTGACCCCATTTTGTAATTCAAATCAAGTAGATCCCACACAGTTTATTCTCACCAATCGTGTGAGATGTAGTACGAAAAATCTTGGAACACCATAGGTGTATAGTACGCCTATGGCTTACGCGAGAAGGTGCGTCGGCTACAGTCCACAGCCGGCGTGTCAAGCACACTAGCTCGCTCCCCCAAAACTCCCGCCTCTACACCCCTCTTTGCTTCAGTCCCTTAATTAAAACATTCAGTAGCCCCGGCATTTTACTCCCGCCTCTGCATCCCTCACAATCTCAAAAATATCTTCTCGCCCTTTATCCAAATTTTCAGTAGCCCCGCCTTGTTACTCCTGCCTAGTAAAATTTTCAGTTGCCACAATAGTTCCTCAAACACAACCTACGCTCCCACAAACACACACAACCCTCGAAACCATCGGTAGGTCACCGCCATCGCCGGTGCCTCCATCCTCAACCTCTGCCTGTGTGCCGGGGAGCTCGAGTAGCCAATGGCCAAGAGGTTTATCGTGGCCTTTTCGCCCGACGCCGGCAAGATGGCCGCCGAGGTGTCCCCGTCGTCTCCCGCGGGCCCGATCTGCCGTTGCCGGTCCCCCGATCTGCCCGCCGCCACGCCCCTACGCCAGTTCAAGGACTTCCCCATCCTCCCTCGGTCCTGGCAGCCGACAAAGTCCTACCTCGGGGTCCGGCAGCAGTGGTGGGGGACATGGGTCGTCGAGATTACAGATCGAGAGACCCACACCGGCAGGTGGCTTAGTAGCTTCCACACGGCCGAGCTTGTGGCCACGGAGTACGACCGCTGGTAGGTCCGCTACCACGGCACGGCGGCTAGGCTCAATTTCCCCTTCGGCACACGTCTAGTCCACCTCGTTCCCCTGGAGCTAGGGGTGGTGAGCTCGGCTATGGCGCGGGAGGACCGCGAGGCGTGGGAGCGTCTCGAGGCCGAGGCCGCCGATGAGGCCTACATGCAAGAGCTCTGCCGGGAGCATCGGGAGCTCGTGGAGGCGAAGCGGGTGATCTTTGCCAGCGCGAAGGGCGACGAGGTTATCGCGCTCTTGTTTGATGACATGGTCGAAGGCGGCGAGGACGGCAGCACGGAGGGCGGAGAGGTTATCGCGCTCTCCTCTAATGATGAGGTCGAAGGCGACGGCGACGATGGTGCGGAGGGCGTCGAGGTGGGCCCCCAAGACGAGGAGATTGACGTCAACAAGTGGAGGAGTGCCTTCCCCAACTACCCCGACAATGGTACTGGCCCGAACCCAGCTCGCGGCACACCGTACATGACGAGGAAGGATTGGCTTGACCTCTACTTCGACCGAAAGTTTAGCTTAGTTTGAATTTATGTTTTATGTTCGGTTATGCAAAACTATCTATGTTTATAATGCATGCTACTTTCAGTTGAACCTGCTTTGAACTTGATCAAATTGTAGTTTACAACCTTAAGTTTAGGGGATCGACTAGAAAAGGCCAAAAATTACTGGAGTATATATATATCCACTAAGGGTTTTAGTCCTTTAACTTTTTAAGGATCGCCTAGAGATGTCCTTATGACTTGTTTATTTCAGTTCTTCACAATGTGATGCTCTATATGTGCAAATATTTGTTGTGAAGTTCAATTTCATCAATAATAGTTTCAACAATACCACTATGAATTACGATATTTGGTTGTTGTTAAGGATATTGCATTTAACATGCCTTTTCATTTTTCAATTGTTGTTTAGCAATATGCATTGTACTGAATGACTAAATATGCAATCCCAGGCTACATAGCAACAAGGAAGAGCGTTACCTTAATGTTCTGATGATGTCTAGATATACATGTAATAAAATCTTATATAATGGGATGGATGGAATGTAGTACTACATCATTTTTTAATTGTTGTTTAGTTTCTAATATTAACTTGGTGCTTTTAGGTACATATATAATTGCCAAAGATCCACACTTCGACCCTTTCTGCACGTGGGGCAATGAGATATTCATGAACCAGCATCAAGTGAGGAAAACTGATAAAGATTGTTACTAAAATGGGTCAAAAGATGTCAATCGAACTATTTGTTTACACCTTATGCAAGACAACAATGAACTGCAGGATGGTAAGTAAGAACCCTATAGCCTTCTTTTTACTGCCCGTAATGAGTTGTGTTAGATGACAATATGTGAATCTTTTTTCTTTTGAAGTGGATCCTGAAGCAGTTTACTCAAGATTACCTCTCAAACTACATGATTGGCGGCCGGCCATCACAAGGGGTTAGACTAGAGTCCTGCATGCCTTCTGCATCCAGGAGAGCACAATAGGTCCATTCTGCTTCACCTTGTTCAGCAACTGGAATGTATGTTGCCTCTTTCTTTACCATCTGTAATAGTACAAGTATAGAACCCTAGTATATCATTCTATATTTGGTGCTTCTGTAATTCTTAAACATATGTACCTATTAATCGAATAATGCATTGGTTGTTTGAACTTGATGGATATGAATAAAGCTATAGCCTACTTTCGAGTTTAAATTAGGTACAATTTTAAATAGCAACAATTAAATTAGGACGAAATTACGTTATGCAAGTCATTACGGCACACACAGTTGGTAAAACACAAACGTTTGCGATATACACAATAATCCGAGACAGTTCACAGAGAGGAAACATGTGCAAGCATGCACACAGTTGCCATTCTCAAAGCGTGTGTGATGTCAGACACTATCACATGCGGTGCGGGAAAACTAAATGTGTGATTGTCTACCTATCGTACACGGTTTATAATCATGAACTGTTTGTGATGTGCCAGGCATCGTAAATCTCCCGTGCCTGGAATCTGCCTAGTATCTGCCTAGAAAGCTCCCTTGCCTAGAATCTTCCTGGTTTTAGGTAGAACCACAAAACTCCGACTGCAATGACAATGCGAGCACAAACGAGTAGCAAGGATGAAGCGTTTGGGATATTCGAGATATCGGAAACGGTTATATAGGGACACTGTATGCATCAAGGCTCCCTATCCCCTATGGTTTCTGGGTCGTGTGGGAAGGACCCTCCTTTCGCCCACACTCACTTGGCGACGGTTCCAAATGCCGTCATGGAAAGGGATAAAATATCGTTTGCTTAGGACCGACACGCACCAGTGATAAAAATGTGTGTGATGCGGGACACACGGTTAATCTGTTCGAACTATTTGCTATGAGGTAGAACAACAGAAACGGACAGCCATATCAATGTGTGTGTGATATACGGCATACGGTTAACTCGGACGAACTGTTGTAGATTAGGGAACACAACAGAAACGATTCAACTTAACAAGATGTGTGTGATATGCGGCATACAGTTCGCATGGATGAACTGTTTGTGATGAGCCAAAAGAACACAAACAAGTCGTGTAAACAAGATGTGTGTGTGATACGTGGCAAACAGCAGACTCGGATGAACTGTTTGCGATGAGAAATTACAACACAGACAGTCAATGCAGTTACTTCGTGTGCGATTCTGTGTGTACTAAAAACTTTGAAAAATGCAAACTAGTTGCTTGCGGTGGCGGAGTATCGCACACGATGCGTCTGCGAGTGCTCATGTGCGATGATTAGTATGTTACACATATGTTTCCTTATGTTAACATGTGTGTGAATTTGCAATATGGACAATTAATCTGCAAATGCCTTCGGGTCATTCGGCACACGCTTAAACTCAATGAACTGTGTACGATACTAATACTTTCCATGAAAATTTATGAACTTGGGTAACAACATTTGAGTATATATAGTGGTTACACTATTCGACAAAAGGAGGATCTTCGTAACACGGTTCTAACAACCATATGGTCCATATCTACACACTTAACATAGTAACAACTATCACATTTTAAGAGGCTAAGGGCCAACAACCATATGGTCCATATCTACTTAACATATATAGTAACAGCTAGCATATTTTAAGAGGCTAAGGGCCAACAACCACAACTATCCACTGTAAGCAGCTTGATCATGGCGACTCGGCATCTCGTCAATGAAAAAGAGGAGCCCTCCTGTGCCTTGGTAGATCATGAGTAGAACAGTGTCTGCAATTTTCCAATATGGATCCATTGCCACGAGAAGCGAGAACTTGTTAATTTGAATGGTTCCATTTCTGTGGGAAATGCAGTACCTTGCAATCACTTTGGCGTTACTAGCAGGCATAAGTGTAATTCGACCACGTCGGGAAATCGATCCAGGACCTGCTACAGGGGGCAATTTCTGTTGACATGTAGAATAAAAAACAATTGTAACATATCGTTGAAGATATATATAGTTTATGAGCATCAACGTTAAAATAATAATTTTTACCAACATTTTGTGCACATAATTGGTCTTGTTCAGTGTGTGCACCATAGGCCTAATTAATCCCATCCAAAATCTAGCGTTCATACATTGTGCTATGTCTGTCAGATTATCAACAAAGTTTATGACATGCTTCAAGTCCTTCCAGTGAAATTTGGTACGCTTAGTAACATATAGTTGATTCACTATGCATCCAACATATCCTACTTAAAAGGTGGAAAGGTATTATTTATTCAGAACATGGCATCAGAATATATAGTGCGCATAAATTGGTAAATACAATTTGTTATTGCCTAGGAACAGAGTCAGAATATGATATCGCAAGTGGTTGCTTAAATAGTGATCAATTGGTTGCTTAAATAGTAATATGACAGCAAAGAGAAAGTTTAAAGGACACTAACCTCGATCAGACTTTGATCGACTGATGACGTTGGGGAAGTAAACATCAGTGTTAATTAGACCAGGCTATGGTGCACGCACTAGAATTTTATTGCCACCTTTCAGTTCATAACACTTAGACATTTTTCTCCAAAGGTCCGCATTAAAATAAGAAGGACCATCTTTATCAAGTTTTACACTGACCGTCATTGTAAATCCATGTTGCGTTGTCAATATGACATCCTGGGAGTCACCAGAAAAGTAAAGGCCAAGATTTCCTCCTACTCATGTTCTTGCAAAGCAAGGGATGTACTGCTTGAAATGAAAATTAAGATCGTAAATTAGATATATTGAAATAATAGAGAAAGATGTAAATATGGGAGTAACAGATAGAACAGATCCATATATAGAGAGAGATGAAAGCAAAGTACAAAAATATAGAATTAAAAATAGATAATGTAACAAAGATTTGATGCAAATATATAGATAATGTAGCAACATATGGTATATGTTCAGAAATTTAGGCCATGCCGACCGTGGTAGGTTGAGATTGAACATACTGAGCGCTCCCTGAAGTCATCCGGAATGGTGTGATAGAACTTCGTTTCCGACTGGCCACGACCATAGTTGCCCGATTTATGCTCACACTGTGGACACATGAATGAACACCCATGAATCAGCTAGAACAAAAATGATTCCATGGCGATTTCCGCCAGTTGATTAATAGCGACAGACGGACTGCGATAAGAGATGAGTGAATATTTCGCTAATTAAGTTGATTTCCTTCTCCATGAGAAAAATCCCTTGCCTAGTCCCACGGAAAAGCTTAGTCGACTAGAGTCTAGAATGTCGGTGCAGATAGGTGGCGGAAAGAGGTGGAGGCAAAATCCGGTGCCGGTTGGAGCGATCTATGTCCGCCGCCAATAGTCGTCGATCTTAGGGTGTAGAGTTGCTGACGAGTCCGTGGCGAGTGAGTGGGGACGAAGTGGGCGAGGGTATTCTTTTCCATTTGCATGTGTGAGTGAACACACACGGTTTGTAGAGGCGACGGAGATGAATCGTTTGCGATAGTAAATCACCGAGATTGAATGGGAATCCAAATTTCCTTTGTCCTTCATCCATGAGTTTTTTTTCTACGATGAACATAAACCCTGCTAATCACCGTGTTCAAATTTGACACTTTTCCAAGTTCATTTACAATATTTAGGGCATTATGTGCATTGTGTAGGATTAATGCACGTAATTCAAATTCAAACAATTGGTGCATGAAAGGGTGCACAAGAACGGTCTGGAAAACCATCCTCGTGCTATTTAGTACATTCTCATGCCTTTTACAAGGAATGGGCAGATATTTCAAGGAAATGTGTGGCAATAGTTAACCATAAACGTGTCTTTACTGGGTTAACAACTATACGAAAATGAAATACATGCTTGGAAAACACATAACGCCTGGTGTGGTGCCATGGTATGACCACACCGTGCCCTGGTAAAAATGTCGTCATGCACGTCTTTCATAAAATGAACCATTATTGAAGTTTCATGGTTTCGAGGGGGAAATCACCAAGATTGAAGGTAGATCCTAATTTCCTTTCTCCTTTGTCCACGAGTTTTTTTCTATGATGAACATACAACCTGCAAATCATTGTGTTCAAAGTTGGCACTTTTCCAGGTTCATTTGCCATATTTAGGGGATTATGTGCATTTCCTAGGCATTAATGCATATAATTCAAGTTCAAACAATCGGTGCATGAAAGGGTCCACAAGAACGGCCTGGAAAACCATGCTCGTGCCATTTAGTAAATTCTCATGGCTTTTACAAGGAATGGACAAATATTTCAAGGAAATATGTGGCAATAGTCAACCATAAATGTGTCATTTACTGGGTTAACAACTATACAAAAATGAAATACATGCTTGGAAAACACATAAACCTGGTGTGGTGCCATGGTATGACCTCACCATGCCCTGGTAAAAATGTCGTCATGCACGTCTTTCATAAAACGAACCATCATTGAAGTTTCATGGTTTCGAGGGGGAAATCACCAAGATTGAAGGCGGATCCTAATTTCCTTTGTCCTTTGTCCACGAGTTTTTTTCAATGATGAACATACAACCTGCAAATCATTGTGTTCAAATTTGGCACTTTTCCGGGTTCATTTGTCATTTTTAGGGGATTATGTGCATTTCCTAGGCATTAATGCACATAATTCAAGTTCAAACAATCGGTGCATGAAAGGGTCCACAAGAACGGCCTGGAAAACCACGCTCGTGCCATTTAGTAAATTCTCATGCCTTTTACAAGGAATAATGGATAGATATTTCGTTGAAATGTGTCGCAATAGTCAACCACAAATGTTTGTTTGTTGGGTTTTGAACTATAGAAAAAATGAAATAAATGCTTAAAAAACATGATGCCTGGCATGGTGCCATGGTAAAAATTTGATAAGGTTTGGCTTATGTCGCCATGCACGCCCTTCATAAATCAAACCACCACCGAGGAAGTTCCATACTTTCAAGAGGGAAAATCCCCAAGATTGAAGGGGAACCCAAATTTTCGTCCTAGTTTGTCATTCAGTTTTTTTCCAACGATCAACATACTGCCTCAAATGCAACGTGTTCAAAATTGACATTTACCCGGGCTCATTTACCATATTTAGGGGATTATGTGCATTTTCTAGGCATTAATGGACATAATTAAAATTCAAACAATAGGTACATGAAAAGGTGCACAAGAACTGTCTGTAAAAGCATGCTCGTGTTATTTAGTACATTCTCATGCCTTTTACAAGGAACGGACAGATATTTCAAGGAAATGTGTGGCAATATTCAACCATAAATGCGTCGTTTACTCGGTTAACAACTATACAAAAAATGAAACACATGGATGGAAAACATGACGCCTGGCGTGGTGCCATGGTATGCCCTCACCATGCCCTGGTAAAAAATGGAGAATGTTTTCCTTATGTCGTGATGCGCGCCTGTCATAAATCGAACCATCACCGAGGAAGTTTCATGGTTTCAAGGGGGAAATCACCAAGATTTAAGGGGGGTCCAAATTTCCTTTGTCCTTTGTCATTTGTCCGCGAGTTTTTTTCTACGATGAACATATAACCTGCAAATCACCGTTTTTAAATTTGGCACTTTTCTGGGTTCATTTGCCATATTTAGGGGATTATGTGCATTCCCTAGGCATTAATGCGCATAATTCAAGTTCAAACAATCGATGCATGAAAGGGTCCAAAAGAATGGCCTAGAAAACCATGCTCGTGCCATTTAGTAAATTATCATGCCTTTTACAAGGAATGGACAGATTTTTCGATGAAATGTGTGGAAATTGTCAACCACAAATGTTTGTCTGTTGGGTTTTCAACTATAGAAAAATGAAACAAATACTTTAATAACATGACGCCTGACATGGTACCATGGTATGACCCCACCATGCCCTAGTAAAAATTTGAAAAGGTTTGGCTTATGTCGTCATGAACTCCCTTCATAAATTGAACCATCACCGAGGAAGTTCCATGCTTTCGAGAGGGAAATCCTCAAGATTGAAAGGGAATCCAAATTTTCTCCGTTCTTTGCGCTGGAGTTTTTTTCTATGACGGACATACACCCTGCAAATCACCATGTTCAAATTTGGCATTTATCCGGGCTCATTTACCATATTTAGGGGATTATGTGCATTTTAGGCATTTAGCGCATATAAATCCAATACAGCTACAGGTGCACGGGGGTGATGTGAGGGACATGGATTTCCGTTCGATCATGGCGCATCCAATGGTGCACATGCGTGATCCGCGTGGGTGGGGTTCCGGCCAATCATAACGCAACACACAATAGTCTCAGCGCACACTATTTCCGGAAGCGACGGAGATGAATCATTTGCGATAATGAACGAGCAAAATTGTAAGGGAAGCCAAATTACTATTGTCGTTTGTCGTTGAGCTCTTGAATACCACCGCACTGTACGGCTGCTCAGCCCCTCTATCCCAGAGCTCTCTCCAGGTGTCGTCCATGGAACCGCGGCGCACAGTAACTGGTAAGGAAGCGATGGCATCCCGCCGCGCCACATTCCTCACCGCCCGCGATCTCACACATGGTAAGGAAGCGATGGCATCTCGCCGCGCCGAGGTCATCACCGTCGGCGGCCAGACAGTACATGGGCGTACTTTGAGGCTGCCATGGCCGAATGGGTGGTGGATCTAGAGGCGGCCAAAGTCGCACAGAAGGAGCGGAAAAGGCAGAAAGTATTCAAGAAAAGAGAGTCCCGCCGCCGCAAGAAAGAAGAGGCCACATGCCGTGGTGAGGAGAGCTTGGCGGAGATCAAAGCACAGTGGGCTGCCGCCTACAAGGCCGGGAAGGAGAACGTCGGGGTCTGGCTAGCATGCCCTGATGGCAGCATGTGAGAAGTAGTTTAAGTTAGTAGTATTTGAGCAAATTACCAGTAGTACTTTAAGTTTGAAGTATTAACATACAATGTCGGTAAGTTGATTAGCATGTGTGCCAGTGTTTTTTTTTGTATTAATCATTAGAAGATCACAAAACATATGGTTTCTATGCCGTAATCGTCTGCATTTATTTGCGTTAATGACCCATAAGTTAGTTACTTGTGCGATATTTCCTAATAAACCAGGCGTACCATTGACCCAAATAATCAGGTACATGAGTACATTTTTTTGGAGACGGGATCTGCCAACTTTCTTTTTTCTTGCACACGAGTATTTTACGTGCTTCGTCTGCGTTGTGTGTTTCCCCTGCCCAAGTTTCAAGTTTCGCACCAAAAATTTCATTAGGGGCGAGATTTCAGTATTCCTCCAACAACATCCCCTTCCCCTCAGTAGCCCCCTCCACCGCCCCTCCCCCTACCGACATCTCAAACCGCTGCCGCCACAACTATAGCTTCAACCAGATCTGCGTTTTGCTCGGATCTAATCTGGTTACCCACCGATCTCTATCACGTCCCCAGCCTGATTGCTTAAATGGTGCCTGCGAAACATCCTCATGCCTCCAAATCCCCCTCCCGCCAGGAGCTGATGGCGGTCCATGACGCGATGGCCACTGTGCGTGTTGACCCGGAGGAATACCTCGCCTCCGCCGCCGCCGCCGACATGGTGAAGGCTCTGGCCCAGATGAAGTCCCAAGCGACTACCCCCTACGACTTAACAGGTAAGACTTGACCAGCTAAATTTATCCAATACCACTTGCAACGACTATGATTTGTACGGTTGATGTATTAAGCATGTTCGTGCCTTGTTTATTTCAGTACTACACACTGTGTGATATTCAAATATTACCGTGTCCATCTCAATTTCACCAATACCAACAACAAACATATAATACATGACTCAGGATATAACTAGAGATGCTACCCATTTGTTATTTTTAGTGGATGCTAACTCTGTTGTACTTAACATGCGTGTCCATGTACTTACGCAGGGTCATAACAGTCGATGCTTTTGCTTGCCATCGAGGTGAGCTGCATCCCATATCTTACAATATTGCACATAATTTGTGCAATTGTAGTTTAACTTCTACCATTTACTGGTTGCCTATAGGTACATATGTCAGTGACACTGATCCATGCTTTGACCTGCGGGAACAGCTCGCCTCCGCGGTCACTGACTTTGGGCGAGCTCTGGCCAAGATGAAGTGCCCCAACAACTACCTCTCAGGACTTACCAAGTATGTACTCACCAGTTCAGTCTTACCAATACCAGTTGCAATTAATGGCCATGTTCTGTACGGTCGATGTATTAAGCATGTTCTAGTAAACATGCCTAACACATTTTTGCTACTTTCTCTACCTTTTTATAGACATATGGGCCATTATATGCTCTGGCAGCACCTGCCTTGTGATGTTTAACTATTCCTAATGCATTTTTATCAGAACTGGTTTCAATGTCTATTAAGCCTATTGCAATTAGTAGTTGAATCCATTTTTAACTGATGTATTTCAGTACTAACAAACTTACAAAACATGACTTAGGATGCTGTTAAGCCTGTTGCAGTTAATAATTGTATCCATTTTATAATTTGTCCATTTTCTACCATGCTACTCTCCGCAATGAAGATATACTAGAGATACTGCCCCATTTTCTATTTTTGGTGGATACTAACCCTGTTTTACTTAACATGCTTGTCCATGTACTTACGCAGGGTCATAACGACCGATGTTGTTGTTTGCCGTCAAGGTTAGCTGCATCCCATGTCTTACAGTATTTCACATCATTTGTGCAATTGCAGTTTAACTTCTACCATTTACTGGTTGCCTATAGGTACACATGTCAGTGGCACTGATCCATGCTTCGCCTGGGAGGAACAGCTCGCCTCCGCCGCCGCTTACTTTGGACGGGCTCTGGCCAAGATGAAGTGCCCTAACAACTACCTCTCAGGACTTACCAAGTATGTACCCACCAGTTCAATCTTATCAATACTAGTTGCAATTAATGGCTATGTTTTGTACTTTCGACGTATTAAGCATGTTGTAGTAAACATGCCTAACACGTTTGAGCTGTTTTCCCTACCTTTTTATAGACAACTAGGCCATTATCTACTCTAGCAGCACCTGTCCTGTGATGTTTAACTCTGCCAATTGCATTTTCATCAGTACCGGTTTCAATGGCCATTAAACCTGTTGCAATTAATAGTTGTATCCATTTTTAAAGAGCTGTATTTCAATGTCTACAAACTTACAAAACATGAATTAGGATGTTGTTAAGCCTGTTGCAATTAACAGTTGTATCCATTTTTTTAGTCCGTCCCTTTACTACCGTGCTACTCTTCCGAAATGAAGATATCACTACAGATGCTGCCGTTTTATTACCATTTGCTATTTTTGGTGGATGTTAACCCTGTTGTAGTTAACATTGGCTTTCCATGTACTTACACAGGGCTACAATGGGCGATGCTATTGTTTGCCGTCGAGGTTAGCTACATCCCATGTCTTATACACCATCTATTCCTAAATAAAAGTATTTTTAGAGATTCCAATATGGACTACATAAGGAGAAAAATGAGTGAATCTAGATTCTAAGCTAAACTATATCTATAATTCTATATACATCTGTATGTAGTTCATATTGAAATCTCAAAAAAATACTTGTACTTAGGAACATAGGTAGTTGTATTTTACATCATTTGTGCAATCTCAGTTTAGCTTCTAAAATTGTCTGGTTGCTTGTAGGTACATATATGAGCGGTACCGATCCACGCTTCGATCCCTTTTACGTATGGGGCAATGAGATATTCATGAACAAGCGTCAAGTGAGGAAACTAAGAAAGATTGTTAGGCGAAAGAAATAGGTGATTGGAATTAAGCTCTTTATTTACACTTTGTCAAAGACAACAGTGAACTTTAGGATGGTAAGTAATGTGTTGCCTTTTCCCCTGCCAACAACAAGTCACTCTATTAGACCTCAGTATCTGATATTTTTCTCTTTTCAGTGGTTTCCGAAGCTATTTATTGATGATTACCTTGCAAACTACATGACCGGAGTGGAGGCAACTAAGGTTAAAGTATATAATTCATGCTACCATGATAATGCTCTAGAAGTCTTCCTGAAGGCGGTGAAGGATGTGCGGGCGATCGTCACAAGGGGTTGGAAAAAAGTGGTTCGTGCCTATGGCATGCAGGAAGGCACATTGTGGGCATTCTGCTTCTTCAATACCGTCGGCAGTCAAATTGATTTACACTTGTCTCTTCACCTTTACCGCCTTTAAATATTGTGGTTCATCATAGTTAATTGCTCCCTAATCCTGTAATTACTGAACATATTGTACTTGCAACTTTATTTATGGATTCATTGTTGAACCATTGTGCTGAGAATTTGAATTGCACGTTTTGTATTTCAAAATTTCCAATTAGAATAATAAATTACAGGCAAAAATAAAAAGAGAACAGACGGTCATGGAACTTTGCAAACAGTTCTAGTAGTATAAGCGTTGTGATGGATAGCCTAATGCCACACAGTTTTCTACATCAAATTGTGTGTGATGTAGTTAATGAAAGCAAACACTTAACCAAGGCAGACCATGTGTGATAGTTACACCTTTCACACACGAGCGTGTACATAAAACCATGTGGGATGTACATCCGAACAGAAACGTTTTCTCTGGATTAACTATGTGGGATGTACATAAGAACAGAAATGTATTCCTTGGATTGACTATGTGTGATATACATACGAACGGAAATGATTTTCTGGGATTCACCGTGTGGGATGTACATACCTACGGAAATGATTTTCTCGGATTACCGTGTGGGATGTACATACCTATGGAAATGATTGGGTTTTGATGCCTCGCCCGATCCCACACAGCCCTAGCCTGAGTCCTAGGAGGGCCTATCCCTGACGACTTTTAGGCCGTGTGGGAAGGACACCCTATCGCACACACTCACTTGGCGACGGTTCCAAATGTCGTGGTGGAAAGGGGTTAAAACCGTTTGTTTAGGACCAATGCGCACCAGTGTTGTTTAAGATGTGCCAATCTATTCAGCACCGTCAGGTTAAGGAGATCAACAAGGATAAGCTTGTGAGATGTTAGAAGAAGGCAGAGAGGGCTGCAACTGGTGAGGAGGTTGGCCCAGGGTTAGAGGACAATGATAGTGAGGCCACAGCTCGTTCCTTTCTGATGGGAGGATGGCGCTTTGATTATGATGATTATGCTTCAAGCGCTCCTCCTCTTTGTCTAGTATGTCTTTGTGTCGCCTACTTTTTGGTTGTCTTGACTACAAAGGGGGAGAAGTGGTGTTCTTTAGTGTATGTTGAGATCTCAAGCCTCGTGTTTCTCTGTGTCGTGTTTGTCGGTGTTGTTGGTTATTTTCGTTGGCTTGAGATACTCTTATTTTCTTTCCTTGGTTTAGTTGTGAGCTATTCATATTTCTCGTGAGACTCTAGCATTTATCTTGAACCTTATGCAATGGTCATATCGTGCTTATTATGTTGTTTAATATGTGTCTCACAATATTTTCTCACTACACCATTTCATGAGATCTAGGCATCATTATAGGATTATTGTGTTGATCTCATGTCTTGAAAATATTGATCTTGGGGGAGCCTCATATGTGTCTACTTTATGCATTCTCAAACATATATGTTATCCGAGCACACATGTAGGGGGGGTACTATGATCAATCATTGTCACATGGCTATTTAAAATTTTCATATCACTTATGCCACACTACAAAAATATACACTTCCGTGATGATACGTGTTTGTCACAATAGGTCATGTTTTCTGTCATGCATGTTCATCCATGACGATTTTATGACAGAATCAAGATAATCATACCTGTGTTGTCGTAGAAGTGTTCCATGACATTACCAAAATTATAATCACGGAAGTGTCTACTTCCATGATGATAAATTGCATGTCATGGAAGTGCTTTCGTCAAGGGTAACCGACACATGGCAACCACCGTAACGGGTCGCCGTTAAGCTATCGGGTCTGGTTTTGGATCGGATAATCTGCTAACAGCCACGACCAATGGCATTTTTCCACGTGTAAAATTCTCATTGGCCCTCAGAAATACGTGTCATCTCCGCGTTGGCATAGATGTCACTCATCCAATGGGCGAGATGCACCTATGATATGTTGACATGTGGACCGGCCCAAAAGTGGCCCATAAAGATTAAATGGGCTGGCCCAACAAAAGGCCCACAAGATTTTGCAGACCATAATGGGCTGGCCGAACTAAAGGCCCACAAGATTTTGCACACCATAATGGGCAGGCCCAACTAAAGGCCCACAAGATTTTGCAGACCATAATGGGCCGGCCGAAGGAAAGCTTGTTAACGGCCTATTCGCATATAGCCCGTTTACAGCCCACTAACTCAAGGCCCGTTACACCCTATCCAAATTAGGCTCAGTAGCATCATTTGGACCGTCCAATATGATTCTAGCCCGTTGTAACTTCCGGCCCATGTATGGCCCATGACGTCTTTCGGCCCATATGAGGCCCTTTGTAACTCTTAGCCCATTAACGGCCCATGGTGAAACTGGCCCGTAATGAAGAGTGCATAGCTTTATACCCATTAATGGCCCATTATTCCATTCGGCCATTTCCAGCCCGTGTTATCTTTTGGCCTTCTCAGGGCCAATTTATTCTTGGGCTCATTTCCAGAATTCGGTTACTTACGGCACGTTACTGGCCTATTCTCTTTGTGGGCCAAATTCGGCCCGA
The DNA here is from genome assembly GCF_018294505.1 of Triticum aestivum. Lineage (NCBI taxonomy): Eukaryota > Viridiplantae > Streptophyta > Magnoliopsida > Poales > Poaceae > Triticum > Triticum aestivum. Next base: position 194,425,444 of record NC_057803.1, read on the forward strand.
GGTTACAGTCGGCCCGTTTGTGGCCCGTTAATCCGTTGGGCCGTTTTCATAGCGTCACCAAATACGGCCGATTAAGGACATGCCGTTATGGTCGGCCCATGAACTTACGATTCCAAAGCTAGCCTGTTTATGGCCCATAATGCGGTCCGTTATTGGTCCATGTTTGGCCAATCGATCATACGACCCATAGAAGGCCCATTAATGCTACGGCCTGTAGAAGCCCATTGTTTCTATGGCCCGTTGAAGGCCCATTGTTTCTACGCCCCGCAGGAGGCCCAAGGTCACTACAGTAAATATGTAGCCCATGCTTATTGTGTCCTAGTTTGGAAATAGGTTATTGCGGCCACTAGCAAACCACGGAAAAAGAACTGCACTGACTACAAGCAAACAAATAAATAAGACAACAAGGAAATAAATAAGCAAGCAACTTACGCTAGGCTATCATGGCTATTACACATATTACATACACTGGGCATCAAATTTCGCCACCAGTGCAAATATAGGGAACAAAGCAGCATATCACATACACTGGTTGTCAAAGTCGACAACTAGTGCAAATAAACACCCCAGCAAAACAAGTCCATAACTGAAACAACTTTACAAGAGCTCAAGAAACAATATCCTGGGTACCCATAATGGTGGCAAGATGCTTAGCAAGCTTATTAACTTTCTCTTGTTTGGCACTTAAATCCTCCAGCACTTGCTGTTGCACCAGAAAGTTGCATCTGAATTCTGTATGGACTTCCACAGTCCTTCGACTTCCTGTCGTAGAACATCTGAGCGATGTCTTTCAACTTGAAGTTGAGACTCAAGAATACGAAGTAATTCATGCAACGAGTTCGAAGAGCTGGTGCCCGCAGTAGTGGCCAGTAACACCAAAACTACATCAAGACATGACTTTGGGGTTGCCTCAGTGTCTTTAATATAGTTTTTATCAGCTTTCTTGGAGACCAACAAGGATGTCTCACTATCTTGAACCCTATCTGCATTACTTCCTTTACCATTGCAACCTTATCTGCATTACTTCCTTTGCCATTGCATAATGGGGTACTCTTCTCCAATATTTTATCCGCATTCCAAAAGAGAAACAAATAAACACATCACAGGTTTACCATGTTGTATATGAAACTCATTTTGGTAGAAAAGTTCAGTAGTAAGGTGGACAGGATAACAGCATGAAACAAACATATATCTATGTAGTATGGTCACTGTATGGTCTATATCATTCTAGTTTATGTTGCCAAATCAAGACAGAGATAGTTCAGATCATACCTATTTAAGACAAAGCAACATAGACAGAATATTAGTGTGGGAAACTACATGGTAATAACTACACTTGTATTGTGCATGGCATGAGAACATAATTGTTTATTCAATTGAAAATGAGATCAACATAGAGCAAGTTACAACATCAAACACGTTAAAGAAACAGCTTTAAAACATACCTGTTGCGTCATTGGAGTTTCAATTGCATCCTTCAAATTTGAAATTAGTTTGTATGAGTAAATATAGTGATGTAAGAGCAAAGGAGTATGAACCATAGCTACGGAACCTGACCTGAGAACAATTCTTCTTCTGCTATAAGTGTTGACTTGAGGATCGTATTGGTGGTCCTCGGGCTTTGGGCACTGCAGTTGCATTACTAACTGCTCGTGTTTGGGTGTTGTGTGGTGGAGACGGTGTTGTGTCAACTAGAACTGGGTTACTATCTATTGGGGTTAGGGTAAGAAGGGGTGTAGTTGGTTCTCTGTCCAACTGGGTAGGGATAAAATCTGCGTGTGTCTGGGTTATGTGTGGCGGGGCTAGTTCCTGGGCAAGTACAACCGTGGTTTTATCTGCATCGACAGGTAACACGGTCTTTTTTGAAGACCGTGTTTTTACTCCCAGAGATACTGCCATCACCCCATCCAATTAAAATGGCTGATAAACAAGAAAAAGTAATTGAATGTACAGACATTGTGAGATAGAGAGGTGCAATGGATAGTAGGGAAGAAAACAGGGCATGAAATAATTCAAATTTATGTTGTCTAACCAAACAGAATAGCATGACATAATTTCACATATATGATGGCTAATTAAACAGGATAGCATGACACAATATCACATGTATGATCGCTAACTAAATAGGATGGAATGACATACTTCAAAATATGATGGCTATATAAACAGGATGACATGATATAACTATACGATGTGTCTATTAAAGTGGTTGGCATGCCATAATTCACGAACATGCCGTCAATGGAAACATGATGGCATGATATAATTCACGGATAGAATGACATATACAATTCAAAAATATGATGACTATGTAAATAGGATGAGATGATATAATTATATTATGTCTTTAGAAAATGGGTTGGCATGCCATAATTCAGATACATGTTGTCTATGTAAACATCATGTCATGATTTAATTCAAATATATGATTTATAAACTAAGCAAGTGAGCAGAGGGCAATCACATATATATATGATGTGTCAACTAAGGAGATGGCATTTAATATTTTGTATATGATGTAAAAACTAAGCATTGAAAGACAATATATGCATGATATGAGTAATATAACCCAGCCAAGTTTGAGCATACACATCAGGGGGATAATAGGACTGGTCATCTGCCTCTGAATCCTCCTCTATGGAGCTATCTGTAACCAGCGGGATATCTGGTTTAGTAGGTAGCATTGTCTGTTTTGAACACCTTGTTTTCAATACAGATTTCTCCATCACCAATTCAAATGGCTGATGCATAGGAAGAGGAGTTGAATATACAAACATTGTCGACAAATGTGATGAGTAATACAAAAAAAAGGACGGCATGATATAATTCACATATATGACGCTTGGCTGAACAGCATGGCATTGCATAATTCACATACATAATGCCTTGCAACAAGATAGCATTGCATAATTCACATATAATGTCTTGCAACAAGATGTCATTGCAAAATTCACATACATGGTAATTAGACACTAAACAGGTGACATCCATACAAAGCATGTCTAAACTAAGCAAATGACATGCCAATGCAAGACACCATATGCATGATGTTTGTAATATAACCCTGCCAAGTTAGAGCATGCACCTCGGGGGGGGGGATAGGACTGGTCATCTGTATCTGAATCCTCCTCTGAGGGGCTATCCGTAACCAGCAAGACACGCGCTTTGTCGGATAGCATTATCTTCTCTGAAGACCTTGTTTCCACTCCAGATTTTTCCATTACCATGTCGAATGGCTGATGCACAGGAAGAGTCCTTGAATGTACTAAAATTGTTGAAATGTAATACGTAACAAAAAAATGATGGCATGATATAATTCACATATAAGATAACCGGCTAACCAGGGTGGCATTTCAAAATTCACATATATGATGCCTAGATAAACAAGATGGCATTGCATGATTCACATATAGAATAAAGAAACTAAACAGATGGCATTCACACAAAGCATGTCTAAACTAAGCGGATGACATATTTGATGTATAAACTAAGCAATGCAAGGCACCATATGCATGATATTACAAACATTAGCATGCCAAGTTAGAGCGAAGACCTCACGGGGTAAATAGGAGTGGTATTCTCCTTCTGAATCCCCCTCGGAACAGTTTTCTTCCTCTTGATTACAATCCGAAATGGGCAGAGGGGGCTTCCTTTGCGCCCACCATGGAGCGACCTCTGCATGAAATTTTATTGCCATGCAAGGCTCGTCTATTTTGCTCTACATGTTTAGTTCGATTGTGCACAATAACTGACATGCATAGGAATAAAACATAGTGAGATTATTTAAGGCGTGCATGCACAAATCTAGAGTGGTGGTAGCAAACTGTGGATAGACCCCAAACCAATGATAGCAAGAAGATAATAGATTTAGTTAAAAAATACAGATAATGGCTCCTCTAATGTTTGTTTCGACCCAACATGAAACCCATAGTAGACCCCCAAGATGAACTAGATAGTATTGATTGCTGCCCCAATATGTACCCCACGAACATTTAAAAACTCAAGTTTGAGCATTAGTATGGACCTAACTCAGAGTCTAATAGGTGAATAGGACGATAAAGTAGCATGTCATCATATTAAGGGATGCATAACCTAAGTAGACACGAAGGAGTGAGACCCCTCTTGCGGACCCATGTAGTCCTCAAGGTCATCTGCTCAGTTGATGATGGTAATGCAGTTGTAATGGCTGCTGGCTGTGGGGAAGAAGATCTGAGGCGGCGAAAGAAAGTCTGGAGAGCGGATCCCTACTATGGTGAACCCTTCCATCGTTGGAGCAGCTAAGCTGGGGTGGAATACAGCGCAGCAAGAGCGGGACAAACCAAACAAGGTTTTTTTTGACACATATCTATAACAGAAGTAATTGTGTAAGGGCTTGTTTGAATTTGAGGATTCTAACAATGCAGGGATAGGCAATACACAGGAATATGATAGGAATGCACATGCAAAAAAATAATAATTTCAAAACACATGATTTCTGCCAATCTGGGTGTTTGGTTCACAAGAATTGGAAGATCACAGGATGCAAAGAAGCATGATGAGATTAAGCCAAACCACAAGAAAATGTACGGTTATAATGCTATTATGCTACTATCTCTTAGTCTTGTGCTTCATGAATATGAATTTGAAAAGGAGGACAAGTGGATATTAAATTTCCTACGTTTTTTCTTTCAAGGAGACACTAAAGGAACAAATCCTACAGTTTACCATTGCTCCATTCCTTTGAACAAAATTCATGAATAGTAGTACCATAGGAAACTTTCCAATTCCCATGTTTTCCTTCACTTTTCCATTCAAGCACTGGTGATTCTAGTAGGCAGGCTTGAGCAGGGAAAATCCTACACTCAAAAAATGTTTTTGTGCTACTTCTACTACTTTGGACCCAGGCCACTACCCTACTAGCTGAACTCCCAGGCCCATCTACAAATGCACAGCTCAAATGCGCAGAGATAAATAATGATGGCGTTCGAGAGAGTCCATCACGGATAGCTAAGTTGCCTAGTACCTTAGTGCTTCTCATATAGTAGGAGAAACTAATCGTATTTCAAGTTACTACATGTGCTCAGTGGACAATATGTATAACATTTAGAGTAAAAAGAGATGCAACAAGTGCACAACCTCTTTGGCGAAGCCATGTCAATCTCAGCATGATTGGGTTGGTCGGTGAGGATGCTCTGGCTGATTTGGCTGTCGGAGGAGGAGAAGAAGGTCTTAGGCGTCTGGAGATGGAGCCCGGGGTACTGCTCCGCTGTGATGGAGGGTTTCGTCATTGGAGCGGCTCAGTGAGTTGTACGACGGCGAGGCTGAAGCATGACAAGGGAGACAATGTTAAACTGGGTGGAATTCTAATAGCATCTCCAATACATGATGTGAAATGCATAACCACAAAGTGCTAGATGTACAATACATCAACCGCTCATCTTTGAACTTAACTTTTGAAACTGAATTTAACTGTCGAAACTGAATTTAACTATCAAAACTAAATTTGATGTCGAAACTGAATTTTACTATCGAGACTGAACGCACTAATAGTAGAAAAGCAGTAGCAGCAGCGCACTAAGCAGCAGCACGTGTGAGAGACGGGGCAGCTGGTTGTGTCACAGCATCTCGAGTAGCAGCTGCAAGGGCCTGAGGTAGAGCAGGATATGCTGCTCGTGCAGTAGCAGCGCGCGCAAGAGTAGAGCAGCATCAACGCGCGCAAGAGTGGAGTAGCAGCGCAAGCAAGAGCAAGAGCGAGAGCAGTAGCACAAGCAAGAGCCAGAGCGAGAGCAGCAACATGAGGAAAAGCAGAGGTAGACCAGGCAGTGGACCGAGAGCAAGAGCAGAGGAGCAACACAAGCGAGGGCCAAAGTAGCAACGACTCCTACTGATGTGGACGTCGTCGTCGAGGGAGTGGCCGGCGACGCCGCTATGGATGGAGCCGCGCCCTGTCGGCTCTGGACTGAGCGCCGGCAGCACCGTAAGATCGAATCAAGAAGAAAATGTGGTGATTAGTGTAGAACCTCTTTGGTGGCGCTGATTAGGCCTCAACTTCATCCGAGGAATCGGTGACGAATAAGCTCTTCCGGTTGTCTAGGTGAAGACGGCGGTGTGGGAATGGAGTTGACATGAAACACGAGGGGAACATCGGTGCAGCTCCTTGGAGGTGGAGGACGGGGTGGCTAAACCGACGGGACGACGAGGTCGACAACGGATCCTCATCCAGTGCGGTGGATGAGGGACATCGAGGTGTTGCTGTGGGCGACGTTGTTGGGGAAGAGGCTCCGGCTGGGTGGTGGACGAAGGAGGGTGTGGGGCTTCGCGGGTTTTCGCGTCCTCGGTGTACGAATAGATGGGCGGATGGGATGGGAAGGGGGAACCATGCCTTAGGACCGCGGTTATCCGAAATGTGGGGTAAGTTACGAAAGTACCCCCATCGATTTGAGCTAGGCGGTTTCAGGGGTATCACGGGCATTTCGCATGTTAGGATTTAGTAGGAGGTGGGAGTTTTCGCCGCGTTGTAATTTTGCGATATCAAGGCACGGGTTGAGATGGAGAGAGTTTTTGGGGCACAACGAGACAAAGATATATCTTAAATATTTTGGGGTAACAAGGTGCGGGTTGAAGAGGCGGGAGTTTCGTAGCACGATAGACAGAGATGCTAGCTTGAAATTTCAGCATAATAAGGTGCGACTTGAAATTTCGAGAGAACAAGCTTAACATGTACAAAAAAAGACAATTCGCACCTCATCACTAGAGAGAGCCATCTCCCGTTTTACTATATTACTACAAATACTTTCAAATATACCAACAAAAAAACTAAAAAATCAGGACAACAAACGTAACATGTACAATAACAAATCAATTTCCACTTCCCTCAACAATAAAAGAATTTCGTGTTGTCTAGCATATGGAGTAAATTTGAGTACATTTTCCCTATTTGAATGGGATTGTACACGGGTTTGTTACACAACCATCTGAGTATTAGCTTAACAATGCATGAAATGAATATAGGAGTAGTAACTTCCTACGTAAATACGAACTACATGTTCATACGATCTCAAATTCAAATATATGTATCCATTTTATGTTGAATTCAAATCATAGTACATGTATTCTCTAGCTAGATGTTCGGAATCTAAACCATGTATGATACTACGTACAATCTATTTAACACGCACAACACACACACAAACACCATTTAGACTAGTAAGCTACACGCGCATTGCACGCATTAGATTTGGCAACCAAATTATGAATAAATAGCACATTATAGCATGTAAGCTTTAAGTCATACATGCATGATGTAGATGTTCATTTAATTCTTATAGTTCATCTCATTCAAATCATTTAGCTTTTATAAAAAAGCTAATCTATTTTAAGATTCATGGAATTGTGCGTTGTAAAGCATAAAGTAAAAACAAATAATGGCAATTCATGTACAGATATAGATATGTGATGCGAAAGCCACGGAATAGTGTGTCCATGCACGGATGCAATGTGGCCAAACGATGTCTGCCATTGGTATCTCAAATTCAAATCAGTCTGACCTTGTTCAATGTATATACAGTATAGCATGCTCATTTCCAAACCACACCGCGCATATCTCAATTATATTCATGCATGCATGGGTTTCAAACATCATGATCTCTTATTCAAATATTTTAATTCATCTTTACATTCACTACTAGGGAAGACCTTACACACAACATCTTAGCAGTAGCGCTGGACAAAACAGGGCGCTACTGCTGCTTAGTAGTAGCATTTTTAAATAGACCATGCTACTGCTACTACTTTATAAGTAGCGCGTTCTACGAAACCGCGCTGCTGCTATATTTGTACTAGGCGCAGATGGCTAGCCCCAGTTAGCAGTAGCGCGTACCACTGACCAGCGCTACTACTACGGCCCGTAGCAGTAGCGCGTTTCTCTAAAATGCGCTACTACTTACTTACCTTATACTGGAGTGCTTCACCCTCTCACACTCACTCCCTCTCACTCGCTCTCGCCCGCACCGAACCCGTACGTCGTTCGCCGCCGTCGTGCTGCTCCTCGCCGAGGTACTCCCTCCTCCCTCCTCCCCCTCCTCCTCCGGCCACCCTCCTCCCACGGCCCCTCTCCCTCCTCCTCCTCCGGCCACCCCTCCCCCTCCACCCCCACCCCACCCCTCCTCCTCCGGGCGCCCCCTCCCCCTCCTCCAGCTTCCCCCTCCCTCCTCCGATCCCATTGGACTCCCTCTCCTCCTCTCTCCATCCTCCTCCCTTCCCCTCCTCCCTCCATCTCTTTTTTTCTATTTTTCACTATAGTTTTTTACTATTGTATAATGTAGGTTTTTTACTGTTTTTAGTAAGTGTTTAAAATAATTAGTAAGTAAATTAATAAGCTAGTTGAACTAGTTTAGTTTTAGTAAGAACTGTTGAATTAATATAACTAATGTATTTTTAGTAAGAAAATTAATATAACTAGTTGAACTAGTTTATTTCTAGAAAGAACTAGTTTATTTCTATTTATAGTAAGTTTATATTTAGTAAGAACTTGTTGAATTAATAGAACTAGTTGGACATGTTAGATTTGTTGTTATTTTTTTAGATTAAGAAATTATTCCCGTATCGACGTCGACGATGCCTATCCCGCATCCTCGTCATCGATACCCATCGTTCGCTAGGGTTTTAATTGTATTAGTGATGTTATATGTATGATACTATTCGGGGTGTATTAGTGATATCTTATAGGGTTTTTGTTTTTGCAGAAATCAAGGAGCCCCTCCATCATCCCCGCCGTCGTGCCCATCACCGACCACCTCCGACCTCGAGGTGAGACCAGCCAAATCTCCATGTCAATGTGAGACCTATAAGATATGATCTAGATAAAAACATGAATATCTTGTGTTGCTCAAATAGGATATGTGGTTGCCCAAGTGGCCGGTCATGTTCAGGTTACACCTCCGAGTGGCCTATGTTTTGCCGGAGTGTTGATTAATTTCCGTTCCGGCAAATTTCAGGCGCACGATATGTCCTATTTTCGCAAAGGTCATGCCGGAATTTTCCGTGAATTTTGGCATGACTTGTGCTAGAATATGTAGGAAATATCGAGTGGCCTGGATTTTCTAGAAAGATAACTAAACAATATTTTGTGTTGACTTTAAGTCTGTCGAGGCCGAAGAATCCCGACTGTTGTCATGGGGGCCGTTTCTCCTTCTTCTCCGGGTGCTAGACCTTTGTTATGCACTAGGGGAAGGAGGAGTAACGACCATCACTTACGGCCGCAAATGTCAGAGAGGAATTAGTGAGGGAGAGTCTCCACCATATATGAGTTGCCGAAGAATCCTGACTGTTGTTGTGGGGGTAGCATCTCCTTCGTTCCCGTGTGCTAGACAATTTGGTGTAATGCACTCGGGAACGAAAGGAGGAGCTACCATCACCGACGGTCGAATATATACACCACATGAGCTGAGAGTTCTCAATAAAAGACTCGACATACCGATAGTTAACTCGTGATGAATAATGAATAAGCTGAGAGTTTTAATTGTACAAGTTTAATCTTTGAATTACGAACATAGGAAATGTCCTCGGGCGAAGAAGGTCCCGGGGAGTGCTCCTGGTGCGGAGACAACCGGGGTTTCTACGACAGGACTCACCTGGACGAAGGTCGGCGCTTCAGCATTAAGCTCGAGGAGGCCTTCGATTGTGATACGGTAAGCTCGAGGACGCCTTCAATTAAGCTCGACTTCTACTACTTCACCGTGTAATTTTAGTCTTTCACAATTCGACTAGCTTATCCCATCACATGCAAGACGCTATGTCTTGGAGAGGATGGGTTTTCAAGATCATGAGTGGAATGAAACAAATAAAATTAACCCAAGGACCCATCATGGTATGGATTTTGAGGTAAATCTATACAATTCCGAGAGCATATCCCGTTTTGGTTGCCCGGGTTGGGAAGCACTTTGCAAGATGTATAATTTTCAAGAGGGTATGTTCGTCACCATGGATCTTGGTGATCCCGACATCGACCAAGACAATTTGGACATTTGGGTCCTTGTTAATACGCTTCCAATTCTACCGCTATGTGAGTTCCTCAAACATAGTTATTAAGTAATTTATATTGTTTATTTCCAAATAGTTGACAACTTATTTCCATTGATAGCTTACTTTCATTCTTCAAAGAATGTGCAGAAGATGGTAGACAGAACCAACTACACCGATGGCTCTGAGTTAACTTATTAGGAGAATTACAATGTAGTTTATCGAACTCCTCCAAATTATGGTCAATACATGCCACTAGTGCACGTGTTGAAACACGATAACTTCCTGGAGATATCCTGGTAAGATTTTTTACTATTACGACATCTGTGCATCTTTTGCATACTTCTAAAAGTGAACTACATTGCTAACTACGAAGTTATTACTATGTTTTTCAACAGAAAATCCCGATGGATTGTGTGCCTCATTTGATGTATCAGAATGGTCGCCTTGATGTTTTGAACATACAGCTAGGTCGTCCTATGAATCTCACATGTCCATACCGGATTTCTAAAACTGGTGAGCACACGATAATCAAAGAATGGAAAAAATGTATGGACAGTCATAAGGAGGTTCTTGGAAGCAACATTTTGCGAAAGGAAAGAATTGGAGACAGGATAATCTTAATTCTCCATAATGGAGAGTCAGGGGCTATCTTGTTTTATGTTATTTTACCTAAGATAAGATAGTAGGTCCTAAGAGAATGTAGTAGGTCCTATGAGGTACAATATGTTTATGAGAGTTGATGATAATGAGTAGTTGTGATTATGTCTTGTGACCAACTTGTATGTGATGTCACATTGATGAAAACGATGATCATGAGGAGTTGTTATATGACAATCATGTACTATGATGATAAGTTGTTAATGATATGATGATGATATATTATATCATTGGGTGAAAGAACAGCGGACTAGTTTCAAGTGGATGTCCATCCACTTGAAACTAGTACACGGTTCTTTCTCGCAGTCATGTTGAGGGAGTCCTGGATTAGGGGGTCTCCGGACAGCCGGACTATCTCCATTGGCCGGACTGTTAGACTATGAAGATACAAGATTGAAGACTTCGTCTCGTGTCCGGATAGGACTCTACTTGACATGGAAGGCAAGCTAGGCAACATGGATATGGATATCTCCTCCTTTGTAACCGACCTTGTGTAACCCTAACCCTCTCCGGTGTCTATATAAACCGAAGGGTTTTAGTCCGTAGGACAACAACAACCACAACATACAATCATACCATAGGCTAGCTTCTAGGGTTTAGACTCTCTGATCTCGTGGTAGATCTACACTTGTACTACCCATATCATCAATATTAATCAAGCAGGACATAGGGTTTTACCTCCATCAAGAGGGCCCGAACCTGGGTAAAACATCGTGTCCCCTGCCACCTGTTACCATCCGGCCTAGACGCACAGTTCAGGATCCCCTACCCGAGATCCGTCGGTTTTGATACCGACATTGGTGCTTTCATTGAGAGTTCCTCTATGTCGTCGCCGTAAGGCTCGATGGCTCCTCCGATCATCAACAACGATGCAGTCCAGGGTGAGACTTTTCTCCCCGAACAGATCTTCGTATTCGGCGGCTTTGCACTGCGGGCTAATTCGCTTGGCCATCTGGAGCAGATTGAAAGCTACGCCCCTGGCCATCAGGTCAGATTTGGAAGTTTGAACTACACGGCCGACATCCGCGGAGACTTGATCTTCGACGGGTTCGAGCCACAGCTGGGCGCGCTGTACTGTCACGATGGGTATGACCTAGCTCTGCCGCTGAACAGTACCCCAGAGGATGCACCCGCATCAGCTCTGACCCTTAGCTCGGAGCCAACTGCACCAATCGAGGACGGGTGGCTAGACACCGCCTCAGGAGTTGCAGTCTCAACGGCGATCGAGCCGAACACCAGCCTAATCCTCTGCGAAGCCCGTGACCCCAAGGTGTCGGACTCTTTTCCGGACTCCGAACCATCCGCGCCCCTGCCAATCAAATCCGATTGGGTGCCGATCATGAAATTCACCGCTGCATATATCTTTCAGCACTCGCCCTTCGGCGACATTCTGAATTCACTAAAATCTCTCTCTTTGTCAGGAAAGCCCTGGCCGGACTATGGCCAACAGGATTGGGATGCGGACGACGAAGAAATTCGACACCCACCCACTACCCACTTCGTAGCCACTGTCGATGATTTAACCGACATGCTCGACTTCGACTCCGAAGACATCGACGGGATGGACGACGATGTAGGAGACGAACATGAACCAGCGCCTATAGGGCACTGGAAAGCCACCTCGTCATATGACATATACATGGTGGATACACCCAAAGAAAGCAATGGCGACGAGATAACGGAGGATGACCCCTCTAAGAAGCAACCCAAGCGCCAATGTCAGTGGCGCCGCTCTAAGTCCCGCCAAAGCAAAAGTGGTGATACCGACACGGGAGATAATAAGACTCTGGATAGTGCCGAAGACAACAACAATCCCCTCCAGCAAGATTTAGAGTAGGAGGATGTAGGAGCCAGTCCTCCTGAGAGAGCGGCAGACGGAGAGGAGGAGGATGACAATTGCATGCCCCCCTCCGAAGACGAGGCAAGCCTCGGTGACGATGAATTCGCTGTACCAGAGGATCCCGTCGAACAAGAGCGCTTCAAGCGCCGGCTTATGGCCACGGCAACTAGCGTGAAGAAAAAGCAGCAGGAGCTTCAATCTGATCAAGATCTGCTAGCTGACAGATGGACTGAAGTCCTCGCGGCCGAGGAATATAAACTCGAGCGCCCCTCCAAGAATTACCCAAAGTGCAGGTTACTACCCCGACTGGAGGAAGAAGCGTATGATATGGCTGATCGGCCACCTCGTGGCCACGATAGAGAGGCATTCCAGCCAAAAAATCATCCCACCCCAACGCCATTCAAATAAAAAGGCATGGGATACGCCAGACCTGTGAGACATATTGGAGGACAAAGCAAAGCATGCAAGATCGATCTATGGATCACGAGGGCGCACAACTCTGCAAGACGATAAATGTCACACTGGATACAGTAAAAGCAAATCCGGCCGGGCCGAACACAGCGGGCAAGACCCATTCGAGCTGCGTCGCGATATAGCCCAATACAGAGGCGCCGCACACCCCTTATGCTTCATAGACGAAGTAATGGATCATCAATTCCCAGAAGGTTTCAAACCTGTCAATATTGAATCATACGACAGCACAACAGATCCCGCAGTATGGATCGAGGATTTCCTCCTCCACATCCACATGGCCCGCGGTGATGACTTACACACCATCAAATACCTCCCACTAAAGCTCAAAGGACTAGCGCGGCATTGGCTTAACAGCTTGCGAGCGGACTCCATTAGTTGTTGGGAAGATCTGGAAGCCGCATTCCTCGACAACTTTCAGGGCACTTACATGCAACCACCAGGCGCCGATGACTTGAGCCACATAATTCAGTAGCGAGAAGAGTCGGCCAGGCAACTCTGGACTCGGTTCCTTACAACGAAAAATCAAATCGTCGACTGTCCGGATGCAGAGGCCTTAGCGGCTTTCAGACACAACATCCGAGACGAGTGGCTAGCCCGGCACCTTGGTCAGGAAAAGCCGAAATCTATGGAAGCTCTCACGACGCTCATGACCCGCTTTTGTGCGAGAGAAGACAGTTGGCTGGCTCGCAGTAATAACGTATCAAAGAACAATCGTTCCTCTGATACCAAGGACGGCAATAGCAGGTCACGTCGCAACAAACATAAGCCCTGCATTAACAGCAAAAATACCGAGGATACGGCAGTTAATGCCGGATTCAAAGGCTCTAAACCCGGTCAGGGGAAAAAGCCATTCAAACAAAGTACGCCGGGTCCGTCCAGCTTGGACCGTATACTCCATCGCTCATGTCAAATACACGGCACCCCAGACAAGCCAGCCAATCAAACCAACAGGGATTGTTGGGTGTTCAAGCAGGCTGGCAAGTTAATTGCCGAAAACAAGGACAAGGGGCCGCATAGCGATGACGAGGAGGAGCCCTGGCAGCCACACATCGGAGGACAGAAGAGGTTTCCCCTGCAAGTGCGGATGGTGAACATGATATATGCAACCCACATCCCCAAGAGGGAGCGGAAGTGTGCGCTCAGGGACGTATATGCGTTGGAGCCAGTCGCCCCAAAGTTCAACCCTTGGTCCTCCTGTCCGATCTCCTTCGATCGCAGGGACCACCCCACTAGTATCCGTCACGTCGGATTCACCGCCCTGGTCCTGGACCCAATCATGGACGGATTTCACCTCACTCGAGTCCTTATGGATGGCGGCAGCAGCCTGAACCTACTTTATCAGGACACAGTGCGCAAAATGGGTATAGACCCCTCAAGGATCAAACCCACAAAAATGACCTTTAAAGGCGTCATTCTAGGTGTAGAGGCCCATTGCACAGGCTCAATTACACTGGAAGTGGTCTTCGCTCCCCGGATAACTTTCGAAGCGAAGAGTTAATCTTTGATATAGTCCCATTCCGCAATGGTTATCATGCATTGCTCGGGCGAACCACATTTGCGAGATTCAATGCGGTACCGCATTATGCATACCTCAAGCTCAAGATGACAGGACCTCGCAGGGTTATTACAGTCAATGGAAACATAGAGTGCTCTCTCTGAACAGAGGAGCACACTGCGGCCCTCGCAGCAGAAGCGCACAACAGCCTCTCAAGGCAATCCACTAGTTCAGTGTTTCAAGACCCGGACACCTTCAAGCGCGCTCGGAGCAATCGGCAAATAGACAACCTGGCACGATCTGAGCTCGCGTAGCAATGCGGAGGACACCCCCCAATCCCAGCCCAACGGCGAAACTCATGCCGCCCGTACATAATTACGCATTACAAATACCATGGGCACAAGTGGGGAGGGGGGCACAACTGCGACATGCCCCAAGACGTGGCTTAAACCGCACTAGGGCTTCCCGTTTGGTTATTTTTCTTTTTTTCAGGACATTAATCTCTGAAAACACTGTCCGGCAGCACTCTTGCCGAACACAAGATGCAGCAACCAAGGAGGCAGACAGCTATGTCATACCACGGAATTTCCAGGTGGATTACAGTAATGAGCAATATATTCGATTTAATATCATTCCTCATCTTGCCCTTGGAAGGGACATAGTCCTAATCTTTGCTTATCGCACTATCTGTATCACTCTGCTTTAACACAATTTTTTAAATAAAAAATGCATAACATTACGACTATTATTGCATTCTTATTATTTATATATATATATGTGTGTGTTTGTGTGTGTGTGTGTTCATTAATGACGCCTTGGCAACCGTACACTTCGGTACGGCCAATACACCAGGGGCTTACATACCCCACAATACGGTGTGAAAAGTCCGAACACTTTCACAAGTGCGGCACCCCGAACTTATAGCATTATATGCATCAGCTCCGAATCATGTCTTTGGTCAAATATTGGGTTTTCCCGGCTCCTATGTTTTGTTACCTTACGTTCCGCTCTATCAGCTAAGGTAGCGCTAGGAGAACTACTGCGATTGTGCCCCGGTTCTGCTGGGTTCAGCACCTCAGTAGAGAAAGCTAAAACTGACTGTCATGATAAGGCGAGAGACTGGTCGCTATTCGGCGAGGTTTTCGAGTCCCTAAAGACTTATGCCTCTTAGAGCGAGGGGCCGGCCCTGCCCGGCTTAAAGGCGTGTATCGCGCCCCAAATTCGGCCTACCGAATACCAGGGGCTTCTACAAAATTTAAAATTATAGAATTCTATGGCTAAGTGAGAGTGATAAAGCATTATTAGTCTGGTTGCCTTGTTCGCTGTGCTGAGCACCTCCCTCGAAGGACCCAAACATGGGAACAAGAGTGCTCAGGTTTATCCCGAACACCCCAGCAGTCGTGGCATGGGGGCAGAAGCCGAGGACTAGCCATCTCTCAGATTGATAAATGGCGAAACAGAAGGTAATATTTTAAATTCAAACAAGCGTTTCATAGCGCATATAAAACAAGTTTTCATAAATACAGGATAAAATGAGCAAGTCTCATTCAAATATTCCATCTTTTGAACACTCGTCCACTATGAGACGGGCACCCGGCAGAACACCCTCGTAGTACATCTCGGGGTGGCGGTGCTCCTTGCCCTCCGGCGGCCCCTCCTTGATCAGCTTCACGACGTCTAGCTTGACCCACTGCAATTTCACACGGGCAAAAGCCGGTGTGCACCCTCAATCCAGACAGATCACTTGACGACCTCCAGCCGCGGGCAGGCATCCACAAGCTGCCTCACCAGGCTGAAGAAGCTGTTTGGAAGGGCGTCGCCAGGCCACAACCGGACTATAAATCCCTTCATGGCCTGATCGGCCGCCTTATGTAGCTCGACTATCTGCTTCAGCTGGTCGCTCATTGGCACCGGGTGTTCGGCCTCAGGATACTGAGACCAGAACAGCTTCTCCGTTGAGCTTCCATCCTCGGCCTGGTAAAATTGTGCTGCATCGGACACACTGCAGGGCAAATCTGTGAATGCTCTTGGAGAGCTCTAGATTCGGGTAAGTAATCGGTAATATACTTTTACATGCTTGCTTTGCATATAGAAAGCCTTACCCGCCGCTATCTTCTTCATTGCGTCGATCTCCTGGAGGGCCTTTTGGGCTTCGGCCTTGGCACTCTTTGCGCTCTCGAGGGCCGCGGCAAGCTCAGACTCCCGCGTCTTTGAGTCAACTCCAACACCTTGTGCTTCGCCACGAGAGCCTGGAGCTCTTGCTGCACCTCGCCCACCCGAGCCTCATGCTTCTCTCGCTCGGTGCGCTCCTTGGCCGCTTTATCTTTGGCCTTGGTTACCGCTTGCTTCAGGGTCGCCACATCGATCGTGGCCCCTAGCAAATATACAATGATCCTGTCATTTTGCAATCGCGCCTTCTTTTATATATACATATCTATAGACAGGGTATTACTTACCCTTGTTCTCCTCGAGCTGCCTCTTGGGAAGGTCGAGCTCTTTCCTGGACCCCTCGAGGTCCTGCTTCAGTACGGCGACCTCCGCAGTCAGTGCGGCGGACGCTAGCAGCGAAGCCTGCATATGCATATTGACATACTTATATTAGACTCCCGCGATATTATTTGATCCTCTGTTCGGCTTTTCTTTGTGAACACCGAACAAAGCATCAGTGGCTACTGTCTATGCGGTAATATTTCTACTACATTTTAAAACACTTACCTCGAAGCCTGTTAGAAGGCTAGCACAAGCTTCAGTCAACCCGCTCTTGGCAGACTGAACCTTCTGGACCACCGCACTCATAACAGTACGGTGCTCCTCGTCGATGGAAGCGCTGCGAAGCGCTTCCAACAGATTATCCGGCACCTCTGGATGGACAGAGGTCACCGGCACAGGCGTCTTGCCACTCTTAGAAGGAGGCCGCCTGCCCGAGCCTGGAACCGCTGGAGGTTCCAGCGTGGTGTTCAGCTGAAGGCCGAACTCGGAGCTCTCAGGGGCCCCGGAGTCTGGAGGGTCGCCTTGAGGCGCCTCTGGGACTGTCTCCCCTTGGTCCGTTACCTCTTGAGACAGCACCTCGGCATCATCGGCATGATGAGGGGAGGTGGCGGTTGGGACTGGATCGCTATCCATGTCCGACGAGCCCAGGGAGCCGTCCGATGATACATTGATACTGGCTCATGGCGGCCTGCATAATTATATTCGGCGTTAGGAAAAACAGTGCGACAAAGGAATTCTATGAGTTACTCTGGTATCCGAATACTTAAGATCTCCCTGGGGGCTTGGCCCTGGGCAACCACTCGTCTTCGCCTTCGTCGGCAGCGGTGGAACAGTCCGGAAGGAGAGTCCTTCCCTTCTTGGACCCTTCGGCCCCCCAGTTGGGGTGGCCTTCCTTTTCTTATCTCCCCCAGCCGGTGGGGGAGCATCTTCTTCTTCTTCCTCATCTTCGGTGGGAGAATGCGCCGCAGAGTCATCGGACAGTGAGTCCAACGACGCCTGGCATCGGGAACTCTTTCGGGTTCCCTTGGCCTTCTTGGTCTTCTCCGGCACCGTATAAGGGGCCGGAGTCAGCATCTTCGCCAGAAGAGCGTCTGCGGAGCCTTCGGGCAAAGGAGCCGGACAGTCGATCTGTCTGGACGTCTCTTGCCAGTCCTGTCAAAGGTAAGGGAGTTTAGATCCCGCATGGAGTCAATCTATAAAAAATAAGTATCCTGTGAAAGGTAAAGCACCTTACCGCACTGGCTTGGCGCTTCGCGCTGAATCCGCGATCCTCAGTAATAGGAGGGGGAACCTCGGCGCTTTTGAACTGCACCCTCCAGGCATCTTCGTGAGTCGTGTCGAAGAGCCTGTTCAGAGTTCGGTGCTGCACTGGGTCGAACTCCCACAAGTTGAACTCCCGTTGTTGGCACGGGAGGATCCGGCGGTGGAGCATGACCTGGACCATGTTTACAAGTTTGAGCTTCTTGTTCACCATGTTTTGAATACAAGTTTGGAGTCTGGTCAGCTCTCCCAAACTACCCCAGGACAGGCCCTTCTCTTTTCCAGGAAGTGAGCCGCGTGGGGATGCCAGATCGTAACTCGGGGGCCGCTGCCCATGCAGGGTCGCGCGGCTCGGTGATGTAGAACCACCCCGGTTGCCACCCCTTTATGGTTTCCACAAAGGAGCCCTCGAGCCATGTTACGTTGGGCATCTTGCCCACCATGGTGCCTCCGCACTCCGCCTGGTGCCCGCCCACAACCTTCGGCTTGACATTGAAGGCTTCAACCATAAGCCGAAGTTGGGCTTGATGCGGAGGAAGGCCTCGCACACGACGATAAATGCCGAGATGTTGAGGATGAAGTCCGTGGCTAGATCGTGGAAATCCAGGCCGTAATAGAACATTAGCCTCCGGACGAACGGATGGAGAGGGAATCCCAGTCCGCGGCGGAAATGGGTGAGGAACACTACCCTCTCATGGGGCCTAGGGGTGGGAATGAGCTGCCCCTCATCTGGGAGCCGGTGCGCGATGTCGTCAGGCAGGTATCCGGCTCTCCTCAGCTTCTTGATGTCTCCATCCATGATGGAGGAGACCATCCACCTGCCTCCCGCTCCAGACATGGTTGGAGAAGGTGGAGGTGGGAAGTGCGGACTTGGGCGCTGGAGCTCGAGTGTGCGAAAACGGATGAGCAAAGGAGGAAGAAGGCGTGGATAGAAAGGTGAATCCTTATCCCTTTATATGGGCGGACGAAACTAAGCGTCCCCACTTGCCTGGTAAAACTCGCTAATCCCCTAAGCGCCATAATCAATGGCGCGGTTGGGTTACCCATGCTCGTATTGATGAGAATCCCGTAATAAGGGGACACGATCTCTGCTTTGACAAGACGTGTCGAAAAACTGTCTCGCGCTATGTGCGGGGCTAGTTAAAGGAAACGGTTCGAATAATCACTGGGCCATGACATAACTTCATGTTGCCAAAACAAGTCAGCAAATTAGATTTGCGAAAATATTATTCTCTCTACGGAAGTATGTGGAACTTATGTTGCAGGGTCGGACACTATCCTCGTATTCAAATTCTTCTGTGATGTATTCGGAGGAGGAACCCGCCTTGCAATGCCGGAGACAATACTGCATGCCGGACTCATCATCATTGAAGCCTGGTTCAGGGGCTATTGAGGGAGTCCTGGATTAGGGGGTCTCCGGACATCCGGACTGTTAGACTATGAAGATACAAGATTGACGACTTCGTCTCGTGTCCAGATAGGACTCTACTTGGCGTGGAAGGCAAGCTAGGCAACACGGATAATGATATCTCCTCCTTTGTAACCGACCTTGTGTAACCCTAACCCTCTCTGGTGTCTATATAAACCGAAGGGTTTTAGTCCGTAGGACAACAACAACCACAACATACAATCATACCATAGGCTAGCTTCTAGGGTTTAGCCTCTCTGATCTCGTGGTAGATCTACTCTTGTACTACCCATATCATCAATATTAATCAAGCAGGATGTAGGGTTTTACCTCCATGAAGAGGGCCCGAACCTGGGTAAAACATCGTGTCCCCTGCCTCCTGTTACCATCCGGCCTAGACGCATAGTTCGGGACCCCCTACCCAAGATCCGCCAGTTTTGACACCGACACATGTAATAACTCATTATGATGTAAAGTCATTCTCTAAATTGCAGCGGTATGAAAACTTGTATAAAGGTGTATGAATACAACATCTATATCTATACCTACTATTAAAGGGAATAGGTATTCTTGGTTTGGTTTAGTCCTTTTCGTTTGACTCATACATAGGCTAAGCCACCTCGGCCAGGTACTTATATGTTGTTGGGCCTTTTATGGGCTTTCATAGAGACCGCGAAAAATAATTGGGTCAAAATGAATCAACATTGTTGGAATTGAACACATGACCTCCTGTCTGGATCTTCGATATAACAACCAACGACCTATGCGCCATTCATATTTACTAATCCCAACTCACTCTAAATATATGAGTGGCAGTCCTCATGTTGAGGGCGAGCTAATTAAGCGAATGAGCTAATTAAGGGAAGGATTGTGGGCTTAAATAAAATATTTAAGCGGATGTGGCTAATTAAAGAAAGAATTAAGGTAAACTGGTGGAATAATTAAAACAAAGATTGTGGTCTTAATAAATAGAATATTCAAATAGATGAGGATAATTAAATGAAGGACTTGAGGTAAAAATGTAGGATAAAAGGAAGGATTAGTAGGTTTCAATGTGTTGGGGCTGCTAAATTAGAGAAGGAAGGATTTGACTCCCGACTAAAACGAGTGAGGACGTCATGGTAATTAAAGAAAGGATTATACTTAAATGAAATCAGTGAGAGATTATGCCCGGCAAAGAAAGTATGAACATGGCTAAATTGCATCATATTTTTTATGTTCATTTTGTAGAAGGATGTTGGGTTGCAGCATATTCTTCATAGTGAATCCGGTGCTGTGGGACATTATGCTTGCACAAAACATCAATTTTTCCCATTGCAACGCACGGGCATATGTGCTAGTGAAATAAAAAAGAAATACAGAATAATAGTAGTAGCGTGTGCTAGGAGAAGCACTACTACTAATTACCAGTAGGGCTCATAGTACAAAGCGTTGCTACTAAGTCGATATAGCAGTAGCGTGGTCCAACCCGCACTACTGCTAACCTTTAGCTATAGCGCCTTACTAGTAGTGCTCCACCCTGCGCTGCTGATAGGCTTTAAACACGCGCTACTACTAGGGTTTTCCCTAGTAGTGATTGATTACAACCTCACCTAGTCTTTTACACCCACACAGTCGTCTTCTCTTTATAATTGTACCACTAACTTTCTCTCGTGCATGCATGCACACAAACTACCACTCGGCATTATCCATCGCACACATGCAATCTTTTTCTTCAGGTCAGTCTCCCATGCAAGCACACACACACCTCCTCCTCTTCATCATATCAGGCATTCTTTATCTCTCACGTGCATGTGCAATGATCGATGTTCCTCTATGTGTGTGTATATATAGCTAGGTCTTTCCCAGTTTTCGACACAAACCGATCGATCTATATATATCTAGTGAGGTATCACCCTCTTTCCCACGTACACATCGATCAATCTATACCTCTCTATATAGGATTACATAGCTAATATGTCGACATTAGTTTTATATCCAACGTCCCCCTCTCATTATCCATGTCTTCCGCTTCATCTCTCAGAGGCCCGCACAATGGCGAAGACAGGGGGCAGCAAGGGCCCTGCCCCCCTAACATCACTATATATTGAGGCTAATATGAATGTGATTAGTAGATCAATTGCTGGTAAAATAGTTTAAGTTGATGAATTGTCCCTCCTCGTAAAGGATTAGCAATGCTTAGCCCCCTAGCTCATTTATTTTTCATGGCTCAGCCACTTCGCGCAACAGTGCACGTTCTCGCCCCCTCTCTTTAAATATCAATCTCGCACTTATGGACTCCTTCATAGTCTCCCTCCACTTGGCTCCTCGCACCATCTTCTTTCCCCCACCATATTTTGCAACATGTACAATCTAGAAGACTCCATGGCTGAACTTAAGCATAATGCACAAACCTCAAAACACAAGTGCTTCTCCTTTGTTCTAGAATCTTCCGTATCATAACTGTCGAAACTTTTTTATAGTTGAACTGCCATTATTTGTTTTTTACTTTATGCTTTACAATGCACAATTCCATGAATCATAAAATAGATTAACTTTTTTATAAAACTAATTGATTTTGAATGAGATGAACTATAAGAATTAAATGAACGTCTACATCATGCATATATGACTTAAAGCTTACATGTTGTAGTGTGGTATTTATTCGTAATTTGGTTGCCAAATCTGATGCGTGCAATGCACATGTACCTTACTGCTACTTGCAGTATGTGCAAAACACGTAAATTATAATTCCAATGGCATGCTACACGATGTCTCTCTTTCAGTTCATGAAGCCACATGGCACATGTGGAGGCGTTGTCGCGACGTTCTTGTGTGGATTGATCAGAGTGACATGCTGCCGTTTCTAGAAGAATGTACTCATTCTCTCTCACACAAACTGGCAGTACATGCACGAAGCAAAGATGTCTATGCACGCACTAATTCCCTCGCAAGCATACGCGGGTACACGGTGGGATGCGTGTTTGTTGGAAGATCCACCCCATTTGATAATTTGACGCGTGTAAACTCCTTCACTTCATTGATGGTCCATTAATAAAGTGCATGCAAATTGAGTGGACGTGAGGGAGGAAGTAGTTGAGAAAGACATTGCTACTCCACTGCATGCATGCGAGTAATTAAATCATGGGTTGCTACTTCCATTGGTCTCCTTCGTATTTTGTGCCAATTTTTGACCTTATTTTTAAGTAACATAATATTTATGAATGTCATAATAAGTGGCACAAAAAAGTGGCCAATAAACTAGGATGCAGGCAGCATGATCAATTTTTGCCAGGGCTACTGTTGGTGGCCTTTGTGTTTAAATATGGACGGAGTGGAGTAGTACTATATTAATCTAAGCCTCGTAAGGCTCTCCCAACGCCTAGGCTCGCCTCCCCGCCTCGCCCACTGGATCCCGCCATGGAGGATCCCTTAGATCACAGGATCCCGTGTGCTACCCTCTTGCTGCAGCCCGCAGCACTGAAGCCTTTGAGAGAAACCCACATGTGTTTCAGGTGGCGCCGGAGGACATGCCAGGGCTGCGTTTCAGGTGGTGGGCAGCAAGGGCAAATCGGATCAAGGAAGTGTCGCATCGACTAGAGAGAAGTTCGAAGGAGCTGTGCCTGGTGCAGCACAAGGCGGAGGCGCAAGTCGATCTTAGGGGAGAGATGTTGAGGGATGTCAGCATCTGGCAGCGTCGCGTTCATTTCAAGGTAGGGCTAATGAGAGAGGTCATATTCACAGAGTCAACTCCAGAAGAAAGAACACGCATGCCTGCGGAATGGCATGAGCAACCGGTGCAACTATTCAAATGGGCGGTTGGAGAAGCCAAATGGCGGGACCAGCTGCGGCGGCACTGCTGGGCATGCATCATAGACGAGGTGAGCTGCCCTCCTTCCCTGCCAGCGATGCAGTGACCTACTCGGTTGCTGCTACAGTGAACTTGCGGCGACATGGCAGTTTGCAATCGTGACAATCACTCCATCTATATGTATTGTGTTCCTGTGAAAATACTTGGTCGTTTGGAAAAGGATGGTAATTGATTTATCACTAGTTTTTGAATGCTTGGTCGTGAAAATCACCCAAAGCCACAACCAGAAGTCTCCATCGCGTAATACTTACGGTCGGTCGGACCCGCGACATGCATCGTCTTGGTCTGACATGTACGACCAGTTACATCACTGACTTGTGCGACCGCATTTGAGCAGTAGTACTTGAAATTTGTGTTCCAGGAGACTCATAGGGAGCCGTTTCGGGTCTCAAAACCAAAACAATCAATTAATCTTTAGCTTGTTCCCATCAAATTCCAAAGTGTATAGTATAATTAAGTGCAAACTTGCTCACACCTAGTACATGTTAAACCTGAATGTGTTCCCACTATGCATGTTTTAGTACTAGTGCTAGTACTAGGTTATAAAAAGGGGAACTAGTACCTAGCTAAAAATCACTCTACCTCTTCCTGCTCATAAGCTTTTTTGTTCGTCCATCCTTGCCATGGCCGGTGTGCAGAGCTCTAGGTCGAGAATTATCCAAACTACTTGTAACAAGGGAGCGGCAATCAAGGCCGTGGGAAGAAAAGAGAGGGCGTGCCGCCTCGCAGAGACCTCGAAAGATCTCTCACGGGTAGGCGAGGGCTCCGAGGAGCGCCCTAGCCGCTGAGGCATGTGCTCCCAAGAGCGCCCTAGCTGCGGAGGCGAGTGCTCCTAGGAGCGCCCTTGCCGCGGAGGCGATGGCTCCCAGGGGTGCCCTAGCCGCGGAGGCGAACATGCCGAGCTGGTGGCGCTAGAGTCGTTATCCCTCGACGACATGCCTGATCAGCTCAATAAGAAGGAGGAGTTCATCGACGGCTTGGTGGAGCTGCTGAAGGAGAGTCTTGACGACATGCCCGTTGAGCTCAATGAGCAGGGGGAGTTGACCGTTGGCTTGGTGATGCTGATGAAGAAGAGCATTGCCTCGGATAAGAAGGCGAAGATCTGCCACGAGCTCGACCTGCTGAAGGAGGAGAATGTCGGCTAGAAGAAGCTACATGAGAAGAGTAGTTCGTCGATGAAGATGCTGCAGGCCCTCGTCATGGAACAGAGGGAGGAGATGGCGAAGCTCCGTATCAAGCACCTGACTGCTGTCCAGGTATGTAATGCGGCCTTGGAATAGATGATGAAGGCTCACATCAAGAAATCCCGTATCATGGACATAATGAAAAAGATGGTGGAGGAGATGCACAAGGAGATGGAGGTCGTGGAGGCGATTAAGAAGCAATTACGACTCCAGGGCCAACAACCCTTCATGTACTAGAGAGTAGCGACCCAGACTTGTGTGTGCATCTTCCTTCTTCATTTTGGGTGATAATCTTCCTCTTTTGCTCCTGTATTTCTTCTTTTGCTTCGGCTGTTTCGCCGCACGTGTCACGTTCTCTGCGAGGCATGAGTAGAACAATGCTAACGAATAGCGGTGCCATGGGATCGATGACTAGCAAATTAGATCATTTTTATCGCCATATCGCACTGGGCTGCCGTGTTTCGTCCTCCTCCATCATACTAGTACTCGAGTGGAAAACTTGAGTACACCGCATGGTTCTTTGCTCCTCCTCAGGTCGTCAGCAACATTTATACAAGTAGTCAAATAACAAGGCCCCGCCTTCCAGCAGTAATGAGCCGTCAAATCACAAAGGCCCGCGCCTCTCATGAAACCGATCAAGTGAGACTACCCCACCCTCTAGCCTTTTAAATGTATAGTTTTGTACAGTAGTAGTATCGATGAATTGCGCCATGGAGAAAAACTAACAAGATGAAATTAAAGAAAAAAGTTGGTACATATAGAGAGTGCTCATCACCAAATTGTGCATATAGTATTATTAAAAATGCTAGTACGTGCTTAAATGAGGTGCTAAATTATATTAAAGAAATGAGCATACCTAGTTAATTCTTGGGTTTTATTATTTATGCCACTAGTTGTGTATCACTACTCAATTTTGCTTTTAGAAGTTACAACTACTCAAAAATGCCATTGATCCATGAGATGCTTGCTCAAAAATGCAATTAGATATATGAAAAATGCCATCGTTAAGTTAGATGCTTGCACAAAAATGCCATTAGACATTGTTATTTTCACGTCAAACCTATTGACCATGTTATATGAAAAAATAAGCTGATTATCTCTATCTCACAATGATAAGTGTGGCCTCGCTTGTCAGGAGTAACCAAGCAAATAATCTTATAGGAGAATAAGAACGCTGTTGTGATCAAGTAGGCCCCACACTTTACTGTACTGTAGTGAGATAGAGGGAGAGTTGGCATGTTGGTCCATAGGTATTTATGTCATTATAACATGGCAAAAGAGATTTGAGTCACAATAATGGTGTCCAGCACAACACACCTCTCCAATAAAACTAAGCACCCTAAAAAAATTGACAACTAAACTGCTGGCTATTTGATGTTTGTCATATATATTGTACATATATAATGTGAATAAACGAGTGGTAGTACTACCAACTACAAGATGAACTATAAGAAATACTAGTATGTATGTACTAAAGAGTTAAAGTAATGAGAAGGAACATAACATAGTTCTGATGGTGGCTCAGCACAACACACCCCTCAAATAAAACTAAGCACCCTGATTTTAAACTAACCAACTAATCCGGTAGACACTGCATTACAACCACCATGAGCAACGACACTGCCAATTTACTCGGACTCCTCGTCCACGTGCTCGACTTCATCATTGTCCCTCTTCCTCTTGGCCGATACTTCTTTGCTTGAACCACACACTTGGCTCTCTCTCTTCATCCAACCCTTGTAGATATTGAAACAAATGTAGGCATCCATTGTAGCGTAATTGATGTGGTCTATATCTAGTACATTCCACTGTCATGCACGATGAAACTTGGGTGGATGTTTTGTCAGTTTACCTTACAAAGGATCAACCATGGCTGTTGCTAGGGTCAGCATTGAAGGATGATGGGAGGACACCAGAACATTCCTCTGGAGGTTGAAGGGCTCACCTACAATGAGGCCTATCCGACCCAGGACTTACTTGTCATTCTTAAAGTCTACACAAATTTTTTTTGACTTTTCCGCCCCTAAGGAAGTTCTTAAAATCTTTGTACTCAACGTTGGCATGGCATATGGGGTAGACCAAGCACAAGTTATGCACGCAAACCTGGATCACGGCGGGCTTCTTCCTCTCTTCCTCCTTTAGATTCTTCTCATTTCCCAGGACTGTGGTGTACTCAACATCTAGCCCAGCAACCCACACATCATTTGACTTTTCGAACATGCGTTTGAAGAGAGCAAGGCATCCTTTCACCGCTGTGGAAGAACGGGTGTAGATGACGTAGAACTCATCGCCGGTGATGGTTCTAACCTTGTACTCACAACCGATCATGGAGATTTGGGACACCATGGATTTGGGAGGAGAGTTAGGATTAGTGGAACTGCTGTAATGTGAAAGGACGAGAGGACTAGGAGCGAACTGCCGTAATGTTAAAGGACGAACGGGGACGAGTATGAGCGAACTGCTAGCGGTTTTTCGATTGTAAAAATGCTGAGTGGGGCGTGCGAATGGTAGGGTAGTGGTCTTGCCTCGTGGATAAATAGATTCATGCATTGTACTATGTGGGCCCAATTAGATGTCATGTCTACTAGATGCCCAATTAAATGGCTTAATGCATCTGTGTGTTTGTACGTCAATCATTGGGAAAATTACACGTGATACGAAGATTTCCATTCTCCCATGATACGGGCTTCCGAGAACCCTTGAATCTGAGATCGAACGGTTACTTGGCGTGATTCTAGACCTATGGGTGAATATCCTATTCTGGAGGGTTATTCTGCAAATTTTCAGCAACATAGCATGCGACCGTTCGATCTTAGATCCAAGGGCTATCAGCAGCCCGTATCATGGTCGCGCCTACCACGATCGTTGCATCGCTCACGCGGTCGCGCCCTTGGAGATTTCAGATGGCTATAAATGAGCATTTCTTCCCTACTTCGCATGCATGAAACTACTTCATCTGTCCAGGTGCGTTAGGCTATCTGATGTTGGCATGTCATACATAGTCATCACTTAGTCACTCATACAACAACGGTAGCTGTAAGGCTGGTCATAGTGGGAGTAACTTAGCAAGTAACATAGCGCATTCCAAGATAAATTTGCTTATGTGTCATATAGTTAATGAGGAGAGAGGTGTTCGGAGTAACATAATATGTTACTATAACATAACGCAACCCAAAGAAAAATGAGTCTATAAGGAAATAAATGCAATCGTCTATCATACTACTTGTATGTTAGTACTTTGCACTATGAAATAGTAAGAAAGACTAGTGTCATATGCATGACACTAGTCTAACTTACTCCCACTATGACTAGCCTAAGGTTGGATATAAGAGTAATTTTTTACTTCTCTCTATCTCTTTCTTCGTACTCTTCCAGCATGGGTTCTTACATGAGGTGCTAAGTGAATTAAAAATCTTGGCAACAAGTCTTCCCAATGCAAAGGTGCTTAGCTTTTGTAGCTAAGGTTCCCTTATGGAATTGTTTAATAATTAAACTCCCTCATGTATTGGTTGGTAGTCATTTTAAATAGGTCCGCGTGCTTAGCATTGTTTCTTCCGAGGGCCACCATAATGCTCTCTATCCTCTTTAATTGCTTTGGCACATCACTTTTATGCCTATGTGGTGTCCATAGCACCCGTACACCTTGGAGCACTGGGAAGGGCCCGGTACTTGGCACCTGTATACCATGGAGGTGGTCAGGAATCGAGATACTCACGTCGGTCATAGCGCCGTAGTTAAAATGATATGGCAAGTCAAATCACAGGGCCCCACCTGTCCAGTACTAACTCGTCGTCAAATCACACAACCCTACGTTTCTAGCAGCCTACTCCCTCATGTTCTAGTCTCTCTGTCGAACCGACTAGGCGGAAATACCCTGCCTACCGCGCGGGAAAAGCCCTACCCGCGACTTTTGAATATAATTTTGTATCCATGGATTACGTCATGGAGCAAATACACAAGAAAATGGCGGTACACATGTATACAACACGCCCGTCGTGTTCGCGTCGTACCCCAGATGGTCGGTCGGTTTAACACGCCGCTCTCTGAATGGAACGCGCGTCATATTGCATTTGCGCACACATGTGGGACCGCAATTGAGAACTGACTATAGGAACACTCCCCGACCCCGCACGTCGACTGAGTTGTAGAAGAGAGAGACGAGCGATAGTAATGGAGCAGTGTTGTATAGACGTCAGTGCCTGGACAATCCCTGCATGACACGGAAGATCTGTTCGGCAATGCATGTGACCAGACTCCAGCAGACGGCTGGATTGGCTATCATCTACATATCATGCAATCTGTGTTGTACAGGGCTGTTGTTCTGATGAGAAATCTAAAAAAAGGTCTCTTGTCATCTCGTAATATTAGGTGTCATGTGGTTCGGATCACTGTGAGGGTTAAACAGCGACAACTCAGTTCCTCCAACGCGCTGGTCATTGGGGGCACATGCATGAAGACTACTCAGCTTCCATCTAGGTCAAGCCGGCTATGTTAATTAGGACATCTATTGATGGACCCCTTTTCTACGAGTTTATCTCTAATTTGAGCTTTGATCCTCGTCTAGTTTGTATACCAGGATTCATGTTGTCTCCGTGGGGCAGCGAGGTTATGGTTTCTTGTCATGTGGCATTTTTTCATGTTATATGTTAATCCTGTGCTTCAGATCAAAATGACGACAACTGCGCCTCCAGGGCACGTGCATGAAGACTTCTCTAGATTCATTGACGAGGTCAAGCCGGCTCTGGTAGATAAAAGAAAACTACTCCACTATATAGGCAGGAGCCTCCGCGCTTGCTTGCTAGTGTTGCTCTCTTCACACTGTCTCGTCCTCTCCAGATCTAAACACAATAGTAGTGGCCACACTCTCTCTCTCTCTGCTCACCGCTAGTCACAGATCCAGCCAGATCCTCTCCGCTGGGGAAGGTGAGAAGGTGCAATGATAATGAGGTCATCCTTGGTGACGGCTCTTACCCACTGATGGCGCATCCCGATCAGCATGCCTTGTCGTTCTCTCCAACGCACCGCTGGCTAGGGAGGGCCTCCGACCCCTTCTTCCTCACTACCGTAATGTGGGCAGAGCCGGCCTCCCGCCGCCCACCTAGCGACATCCTGGCGACCCTCAGCTATAACTTCCTTCGAAACCGGCCTTGCTCTACTTCCCCAGCTCCTGACGTTGTTGCATTTGTATCTTTCACTATTTCTCAGGGGCCCTCGTTGTTAGGATCGATCGGCTATTAGAAAGCCACGTAAATTTTTACTGTTAAGAGGTAAGACTAGTTCATGCAATCGAATCTAGTACTACTTGGTTCAAACAGGGAAGAAAGGGGTGGGGTGGGGGAAGATTTGTTACCTGAATCTAGGACTTGGTCAAAAGAGGAAATAATGGGGGTGAAAAGTAGCAGAGACCGGCTATCCAATTGGTCTCTTGGTCTAATAGGGAAATAAAGGGATATGCAGTACAAACTCAATATAAACGGATCTATTGGTTGAAAAAGGACAGAAAGTGGGGACTAGGGGACAAGTAAATAGAGTATGTCCAGCACTAGATTTAACAGCCTCACACAGTATAAGGTGGCTATACCGAACAAAAATGTGACCAACCCAGATATCCTGTTCTGATGTTTGTTGCCCTGAGCCCCTCTTATGTAATGCCACTGGTAAAATGTAGCAGCCGCACTGTTCAAAGTAAGGACACGTTAAATCAATGTTGTTTTCAATGTAATGCCTCTAGTAATATGAATCAATGGAACTGTTTCTCCTGTCCTGCTAAATTTCCCATTAAGAAAAGTTGCTTATTTTCATTAGAAATGCAATTGTCCTGGTCTGCCTACTCCCCCATGCCCAAATACCAACTCTGTAGCAGTTGTTAATGTAATATTGCTGGTAAAACGAAGCAATGGCACGATTAAAGTAATGTCATATTTAACGGTTGTCATAGTTAATCCTAATGCCCACATTAATATCTAGCAATGTTGTTGCTATAGAAATTCATTACTAGGAAAACCCTTACCAGTAGCGCTAGTTTTTTGGCAATTAGTAGCGCGGGTAGGCACGCTACTGCTATGGCGCTACAGCTATTTTCTAGCAGTAGCGCTTGTTTGAACCAGCGCTACTGCTATATGTATCTAGCAGTAGTGCGCCTCTGTCCATCGCTACTGCTAATACTAGTAGCGTGTCCCTTAAAAACGCTACTGGTAAGCAGCGCTGCTACTACTCATACGCTATTTTTTATGTTGTTGTATTCGTATTTTTTCAGGTCTTATACAGTTACAACATACACATACACTGGAACTATATGAAAAAGGAATGTCTCATCATCATCATTGAAGTGGTACAACATAGTCTCATCATATCAACATAGTCTCAACACAAATGATGTCGATCTCATCATCATCTCGAAATAGCGATACAAGTTAGTGATCACATGTCTCTTACATTGTCACCATAGACACATGTTTCATCATCTACCTAAACTAAGACATACACGATAAGAGCAATCACGATGATCAAAAGCGGTATGATGTAGTAGTTTTTGCAGCGGCGCTGGTTCTGAATCCCCTGTTGTGCTATGAATCTCAAGTAACTAGCTTCGGCTTCCGCTCTGCTATCAAACCCTTTCTGGCTTCCGCCGGAGAAGCCAGAGACTTGGGCCTGACACTTTGGCCACTCATCATACACACTCGGAACATGCCCTACATACACGGCATACCACTTCCTCGCCATCGTTGATCTATATACCTGTCAGAGATGCATATATATATATACCATGAAGCACTAAACAGTTATGAAAGAGAAGCAACATATATAGTAAACATAGTTAACAAATTTCATCGTACCAAAAGTAATTAACTAGAGCGCGGCACCATACATCTAATAGTTTCGTCGTACTGAGAGATTTGAAGTTTCGTCGTACAGAAAGTAACAAGTAACTAAACAGACACATTGTTTTTAAGCAGTGCACTCTTCCCATCTATCCATATCCGGAAGGGTGCACCCAAGCTTAGTGAAAGGCGTCATGTCCTGACGCTGTAGGGCAATGCGGGTTCGGACATCAGCTCGCGATATTGGGCCACCGTAGAACATCCCATTCTCTTTGAGGACATCTTTGATGATGATTGACGCAATTTCCTATTGGATCCGGTAGAAATCATTTCGAAGTCGATTATCCGGCACGGCTCCAAAAGCTTCGGCCCATCTCTGGATATGGGTATCCGATGAAGATTTCATGCAAAGTGATTGCACATCCCTTCTGTACTCCATCATTAGACGGATGACGTAGAATCCATCATTCTCACTTCTTGCCACGGAGACCCTTAAGGTGTTATCAGGCATCTGCTGGCGGTGAAATAATGGATCCTTAGGCTTCACTATAGTACCCTTCCCCACATCCACCAACCTACCATTCATGTTGTAAAGGAGGGTGCACGGAGTGGAGTCAGCCTACAAAGACATATACGTGCAGCGTCAGAGATCCAAAAGGAACGACAACTGAAGATTAATTAATTAGTTGAGTTGATGAAGGTGCGACGACGCGTATTTACCGTGAGGGCATCGAGCTCAGCCAATGTCGACGGCCCGACATTCAAGCCAGAGACGGAGCTAGGGCTGCTGTGAGAGCTGGGTGCAGGAGCAGGTGCTAGAGGAGGTGCGGGTGCGGTTGCCATACTAGGTATGGGTATGGGTCCGGTGTTCATTGAATCGTAGTGGTTTAATTATCGACCTTTATATAATAAAGTGAATAATGACAAAAAAGTGACCTTTGTTTTACCGGAAATTTCGTTTCATTCCCTGAGCGACAAATCTCGAGCACTCGATATGTCCAACTTTCTAGCACAAGTCATGCCGAAATTCACGGAAAATTTCGGCATGACCTTTGCTAGAAAGTGCACATATAGAGCGCCTGAAATTTGCCGGAATGGAAATGAATCAACATTTCTGGAAAAACATAGGTCACTTTGTTGCTGCTGACATATACACAATCATGAACATTGCTGCCCAACTTATACACAATCATGCATCATTATGAACACTTTAACAGCCAAATTATGAACACTCACCCTTGCATCATTATGTGCTGACATATGAAGAGGGAGGGAACAGGGGGTGGCACACGTCGGGGTCGGGGTCGCCGGGGCAGAGGGGGCCGGTGTCCTTCTCCTCCTCGTCGATCTGCGCCTAGCTTCGGTCTGCAGAGAGAGAGACTAACCAAACTGTAAGTTAAGAATCCTCATTTTCAAAATGGACAGCAACTACGTAAGCTAATTTTCAAAAACTGTAATTTTCATTTCCATTTTCATTTGAAAACAAACACTAACAGCAAATTAAGCTAACTAACACTAACTAACTATCACTGGGCTAACACTAACTAGCACTAACAGCAATTAACTAACTAGCAGTAACAGCAAATTAAGCTAACTAACACTAACATCAATTAACTAACTAACTAACACTAACACTAACTACGCAGGGGGGCATACCGGAGCAGGATGGGGTCGAGGCACGGCAGGGCGGGGCTCGCGTCGGCGTCGGGGTCGCCGTGGTCGCTGATCTGCAGAGAGCGGGAGGGGGTCAGAGAGAGAGCCAGTGCTGAGGGGTCGGAGAGGAAGGAAGAGGGGGCGGGGGGGCATACCGGAGCGGGATGGGGTTGAGGCGGGGCGGGGCGGGGCTGGCATCGGCGTCGGGGTCGCCGGGGTCGCTGATCTGCAGAGAGTGGGAGAGGGTCAGAGAGAGAGCCAGGGCTGAGGGGTCGGAGAGGAAGGAAGAGGGGGCGGGGGGGGCATATCAGAGTGGGATGGGGTCGAGGCGGAGTGGGGCGGGGCTGGCGTCGTTGTCAGCGTGGGCGGGGCGGGGCGGGGCGGGCGTCGGCGGTTAGCGTCAGAGGGGATCGACGAGCGGCGGCATGAGTGAGAGAGACAGAAAGAGGGGCTAGCAGACCGATGCTATAGCTAAATTAGCTATAGCGCTTGCTGGCAAAACGCGCTATAGCTAATTTAGCTATAGCACTTGTTGGCAAAACGCGTTATAGCTAAATTAGCTATAGCGCTTGTTGGCAAAACGCACTACTGTTAATTTTTTCTTTTTCTTTTTTCTTTTTCTTTTTCTTTTTTTATTTTCCTTGCATTTCATTTTCCACAACTTATTATTTCCTTTTTCTTTTTCGTTTCATTTCATTTAGTAAAACTTCCTTTCTTTTTCTTTTTCTTTCATTTGCACTTTCCTTTTTCTTATCTTTCTTTTGCACTTTCCTTCCTTTAATTTGGTCTGTCGTTAGAGCAATACCAATTTTACCCTCCGGATAATAATTAGTATAGTATATATTACATGATTTGACCGCTAACACCGGTATACAAAAAAGACACACACAAACTTTGGGGATTAGTTTGTTAGCTTGGGCGACGACGACGCTTTAGACTGATCTTATTCCCTCTTTTGTTCATTGTCGAATAATTGAGCCCATGGTCATGACTTTTCCTTCTCCAGGGACTACGATCTTTCGTAGGTAATGTAGTCTTCATTCTTCTTTTGACATATGATTCGTCATCATCAGCATCATCTTCCCTCATCGGATCACCGTACTGGTCATAGTCTTCCTCGTTGGTGACACCATCCATTCCGGCAATGCTCCTTTTGCTTCTCCTCATGACAATATGGCTGGGATTGATCGGATCAGTTATGAAGAAACATTGTGTCATGTGTTTAGCGTGTACCCATGGCTCATTTTTGGTGATGGGGTTGACGGTACCGCTATCATCGGAGTCGGGTATACACATGGTAGTGAAATGTCAGTTTTCTCTGTGTACATTTTTAGCCCATCTGACACGGAACATCATTGCGCTATGCAATCCAGAGTAGTTAAGCTCCCATATCTCTTCGACCCTTCTGTAATATCTTTCAATTACATTCCCGGTCATGGCTTCAATCGTCACCCCTGAGTTTTGGTCATCACTGTTTATATCTTTCTCCTCCGTGTAGAACATGTATCCGTTGATATCATATGCTTGATAAGTCGCGAGGTTGGTCCAGGGGCAATGTGCTAAGGCGTATATGAGTGTTCCGTTCGGACAACCCTCTTCCGGGGGATTAGCCAGAACTCGCTCTTTGAACCAACGCACGAAAGTGGAGTTGTGGTCTCTAATAACTTCAGCATCCGTCCTGTGCACCCCACGGTCATGGTATTTCTTTGCGATAGTCTCTTTGTGCAATGTCACGAAATCTTCTAGCACATCTTGGTGTTGTAGCAATTCTAAGTTTGCCCTGTCAATGTCGTTTTGTCGGCCCGAGCGTAACACATTCAAATCCCTATGATCATTGGTGTGACCTTCGCCTTCGAGCCTTCCATAGTGCTTGTTGACGGGCAAACCAACAACACGGTCTTTGGTCAGATAACTCTCATAGAAAGAGATGCACTCTTTGGTCAGATATCCCTGGGCTATGCTTCCATCTGGACGGGACATGTTACGAATGAATCCTTTGATGTTTCATCCTCTCGAATGGCATCATGCTATGCAGGAATGTCGGCCCTAGATCGATGATGTAATCCACGATGTGGACACATAGATGCACCATGACATCAAAGAACGCGGGCAGGAAGTACATCTCTAGCTCATTCAGTATGACAACGATCACTTCCTGTAGCCTATAGAGTTGCTTCACACTGATCGACTTTCGAGAGATAGCATCAAAAAAGTGGCATAGATCAGTAAGCGTCTCACGCACATGTGTGTCCAAAATCCCTCTAAGTGCAACCGGGAGTAACTACATCATCATCACATGACAGTCGTGAGACTTCATCCCACTGAACCTTTTTTCTTAGTGTCCAAATACTCTCCTTTGCTTGCATCCCATGTCTTGGCCGGCGTTGTCCATAAGGTCTGTAACCCCTCTTTCAGTAACCCGAGATACAGATTTATATCATTTCCCGGTTGTCTCGGCCCTTGAATAAGCATAGCCATGTGTATGTATTTTTCCTTCATGCACAACTAGGGAGAGGTTGTACATCCATACAACCACGGGCCATGTGCTATGATTGGTGTTCTGGTTGCCAAATGGATTCATGCCATCACTACTAGCGCCAAGCACAATGTTCCTTGGATCATTTGCAAAAAAATCAAATTCAGCATTTAATGCTCTCCACTGGTTAGCATCTACGAGGTGTCTCAGCTTCGGCTCATCTCCGTCATCTAGCTTCACCCTCTCCGCGTGCCAGCGCATAAGCTTTGCTTCCTTAGGATCTATGAAATACCGCTGTAGACGCGGAGTGATCGGAAAGTACCATACAACTTTCTCTGGAGCTTTCTTTCTGGCCTTTTTATATCGTGAAGCATTGCACTTTGGACAGATGGTTTTTTCAGTGTGCTCGTTCTGATATATGATGCAATCATTGATGCATGCGTGATATCTAATATGTGGCAGATCAAGAGGGCACACGATTTTCTTTGCCTCCTCGATTCTAGTAGGACACAGGCTTCCCGCGGGAAGAACCTTCTTTAGGTACTTCAAAACTCATCCAGGCTTGTATGTGTCCATTTATTTTTTGCCTTCATCTTTAGAAGTTCTAGTGTGAAACTCAAGCGGGTAACCTCGGGATTATTGCAACCATCATACAAAGGAGTCATCGAGTCTACCTCCAGTTGCGCCAGTTTGGCCTCCTCTCTAGAAGTAGCTCTGTCGCTAGTCGTCTTCTTGCGAAGCAGGTCTCAAACATGCAGGTCCCGCATGGCTGAACTTAGTAGCGACGAAGATGGTGGCGTGTCCGCGTCTTCTCCGCCTTGAACTGCCCCTTCTCCATCGACATTTGCGAGGCCGTCTTCCTCTTCGGGCACATAATCAGTCATCTCTTTGTCTGGTGGCCCCATGTCGTTATTTCCTGCCCCGTAGACGTCCTCCTCCTCCTCCTCATCATCCTCATCATCTTCACTTATCCATCGAGTATGGCCATGCATGAAACCATGCATGAGCAGGTGCGCCTTGAATGTGCCACCCTCAAAGCGGTCGAGCCTGACAATTCCTTTGCATTTTCGACACGGACATAAAACATCCTTCAGTCTTTTTTCATACATGTCGTCCACAAGGATTGCCAATATCTTTCCACCATCCTTCCATTGACCTTCATGATCACCTGCGCGCGGAGCTAATATTATAACCACATATATATGCATGCATGGATCAAATTCAAACGAAAATTCAGCATGAGCTTCCCTAAACATAGGACATATTGAGTTTTCCCAAAATTCGCCGAAACGGAATTGAATCGACATTTCGGCAAAACATAGGCAACTCATGTCACCCACATTATTTCATCAAATACACAATGTAGGAAACTCAAATTATGCCACACACAAATCGGTATATATATTCTCAGATCGCCCATATATATATAGTTGCGATCCTATCCACACAAACACCTTTTTTTGCTCACCTATGTGTTGAGAGGGATATCAAGCACCTTTCTTCTTAATTACCTAGTAGCTCTAGATATATAGCTCTAACTAGCTAGCTAGCTAGGGAGAGAGAGAGAGAGCTAGCTAGGGAGATAGTGGGAGAGGAGAGGGAAGGCATTAACGGAAGGGGGTGGAGGGCAAAGAAGAGGGGGAGGGAGGGTATTAATGGAGGGGGTGGTGGTGGAGGGCACAAAGAAGAGGGCTCTAATGGAGGGGGTGGTGGAGGGCAAAGAAGAGGGGGGTGGTGGAGGGCAAAGAAGAGAGGAGGGAGGGCTCTAATGGAGGGGTGGTGGAGGGGAGCATTGAATGGAACAAGCAAGGTGCAAGGAAAGGGGGAGAAAGGAAGGGGGAGAGGAAGAAGAAAGGGGAGGAAGGAGGGGAAAGGTGGTAGGTGGGTGGAGACCATAGCAGTAGCGCGGTGTGCCAAAGCACGCTACTTCTATGAGTGCCAGCAAAAATATCTGCTGGTACGTAAAACTAGCTATAGCGCTTGTACAAAAACAACGCTACTGGTATAAGTTTACCCATAGAAGAAATAGCAGTAGCGCATCTAGGTGCACGAGTGCTACAGCTACTTTCTTAACAGTAGCGCTTGTTAGACAACAAACACTGCTAATATTTTTTGGTCGGGTGGTGTGTTGTGGCAAACTTACCAGTAGCGTGGCTTCCAAAAACCAACACTGCTACTACGTTTTACTAGTAGCGCGCTTTGTAACAGACGCTACTAGTAACTACCAGTAGCGTGGGGTCCATAATACATGCTACTGGTAAACTTCTATGTATAAGCCTTTTCCTAGTAGTGATTGCTACTATCCTTGTAGGATTGCCATTCAGATAAGGAACATGCTTCTTTTCATATGATGTATGTTTCCTCACTTGTTCGTCACCCTCCTTTCAACCTTTTTGTGCAAACAGAGATATAGATTTCACGCTTGATCTTAGTTGAACTACACAAATGATATCCAAATTGTAGTTGAACATTCCAAGAGCTTCACAAAAAACCTTGATGTTTCTCAATTTTATTGCTACTAATGAAGAAGAAGCTGCTAGCTCATGGGACATTGCTTCATTTTAGGTGAACTCCACAAAAGTCCCATGAATTGAATCATCCATGTTGGTCACTAAGGAACATTGCTTCATTCAGATAAGGAACATGCTTCTTTTCATTTGATGTATGTTTCATCACTTGTTAGTCATCCTCCTTTCCACCTTTTTGTGCAAAGCGATCGTTTGCCAATGATCCTGCATGTTGAGTCTGCTCTTGTGCTACTGTTTTGGCACTGCCGTGATAAAGCAGTAATGTTATTATTTTGCATGTTAATCTAGTGGCACTATTAGTTTGAGGCAATGTTTTGGCACCGCTAGTGCCACTGATTTTTTATATATCGAAACAGGGAGTTTCCTCTGATTTCATTAAAGAAACCCAACCATAGAGAACCATTATCTGACAACATCTTAGTGTAAATGGGCAGTTATGCAACTACTACTAGAATAGACTGAGTACTAGCAGGAGACAAGTTCTCCACATAAGCTAGGAAGGTAGGGGGATGCTACACCAGTTTGACCAAGTTTGGATTACAACCCAACTGCTACCACAGAAACATCAAGGGGAAGATAGGGACTAAAAGAGCCAGCTTCAGCATCCCAATCTAAGCACTCGCGGCCTCCATCCTTGCGGTGCATGGTACACCTCGCTTGCCACCTGCTTGACCTTAGTGCCACTGATAAAATGAAGTAATAATACAGTTAAAATAGAGCAAGTGTCCTCTCTATCATTTCATTTCCAATGTAGATAAAGAAAGTGCTTCTCTTTGTTAGTATATGTTTCATCAACTAGTTCCATTGTTAATGTTTAAGCATTTCTGCAAAGTGGGTGCTTAATTTTAGTTGATCTGCACGAAAATAGAGATAGGAATGTCTCAAGGCCCCTCCTTGTACTACCGCTGTACACTAATGTTCATCACTGGCAGAACGTGTATCGAGGAGAATTGGGTCGATTTCCAGTATGAGGCCTACCGTATGAGGCGTCGCAGGGCCCATATCGCCCTCGAAGTATGGCATACTATGATAATATCGCCATATTTTCTTCTATTTATTAGTGTATTTTTCGTCACCTAGTGCCACTATAATGTAATCACACATTTTCATTATCTATGCAAACAGGGTTATTCAACTGCTTTTTGGTGGAACTGCACAAATGTACGGATGGAACCAGCATATATGTAGAGTGCGAGGTGTGCCAAGTAAATATTATCAACACCAACCATGCTTCATGCAAGCATTGGCATCCACCACCACAAGTGGGATGTGTGGCGCTCTCTATGGACGGATCTTTCTCGGCAGCAAATCCACTAACCAAATAACAGTAGATTATACTGGCAGTTTCCTAGGGAGTACTCCTTTTTGAAAGAAGAACTAATCTATTTTTCTTTATTTGTAGACAGTGTCACAACTTTGTTTTTGGTCCAGAGCTATTTTAGGGTGATTGGTGTAGTACTCAAAGACTGATTGTAAGCATGATTTTCATTAGCCATCACACTGCTTGTAGGAATGAGCAGATGGAAGATTAGGTTAGTGAAAAGTTTACCTTAAACCCTACCGCTGCCGTTGAAATGAGGCGAGCATTGAGGGAACCGTGGAGAATGGTGGGCAAGAGACGTCACACCATCCGGCCTCCTCTTCGGTGGGAGAACGAATAGTCCCGTGGCTCCGGCTCGCTCTGCACACTCACGAACGACACACCATACTCGATCGATTCGTTATCCTCTGGATGCTCGACCTTCGACCTGTACGCCCACCACCTCCGCCTGACTTTCGCCTCCGGTGAATCTGTTTGCTCCATCTCCCAGAGGAGATACTTGATGAACTCGAAGGACTACGGCATGACTGCCGCTAAGGAGTACATCGCCGCACTAATCGCCGTCGTGTCGTTCTTTCGCTTACATTGCCACATGGCCCTCACCATCCCCGAAATCTCCCACTCATTTTCAAACCAAGTAAGGATCTCCTTCAACCTGGCTAACTTCTCCTGGTCACCGTCAGCAGTCTTCCCAATTCATTGTTGCATCCTCTCCATAGATGTCCTTCTGAGAGGTCCTGTGCTATCTTTGGAAGATGGGAGGAGAGACGGTGGTCTTGCGATGGAGAATAGGGAGAGGCGAGACGGTGGCTTTGCAATGGAGAAGATGGATAGAAGAGGGGTCGTTTTGCAATGGAGAAGAGGGAGAGGCGAGACGGTGGTCTTGCAATGGAGAAGAGGGAGAGGCGAGACGGTGGTTTTGGAATGGAGAAGATCGAGAGGAGAGGGGGTGGTTTTGCAATGGAGAAGAGGGAGAGGCGAGATGGTGGTTTTGGAATGGAGATGATGGAGAGGAGAGGAGGTGGTTTTGCAATGGAGAAGAGGGAGAGGAGCATGCACCGTCGATTTAGGATTAGACGAGAGGTTCGGCGCGCTGTGACTGGATCAAATCAAAATCAATTCACCCTTTAATTAAGAAAGCAACCCCACATTAACTAGTGTCCCTTTTATTCTAGGTCATAATTTACCATGATTTTCACAAATAAAATATATGTTATACGTTGCAAAAATAATATATTTTGAAAGTACAATCAGATACGAACCAAACAAAACAATTTTTGTTGACATGCATTCACATTTTGCTTGTCAAATATAGTATGTGGTCAAACTTTGACCCAAAATACACAAAACAAAATAATACTTCCAAGACCATCGCTGCTCCTCTCCTCTTAAACCTCCGCGCTCCTCTCCTGTTCCAATCTAAATCCAGCGTCGCTCCTCTCCTCTTCCATTTCAAAACCATCACCCCTCCTCTCATGTTCCAATCCAAAACCAGCACTGCTCCACTCCTGTTCTAATCCAAAACCAGCGCCTCTCCTCTCTTCTTTCATTCAAAAACCACCGCCGGCGAGTGAAGGTGCTGTGGAGAAGTAGATTGATGGAGGAGTACAACCGATACATAAGGATCGCAGACGGCGACCCTTTGAAGCTAGCTAGGATGTTGGAGATATAGTCTTGGTTTGATAACAAGGACCAACTAGCTGCAACAGCAACATCCATAGCCAAATATCTGCA
Organism: Triticum aestivum; assembly: GCF_018294505.1. Classification (NCBI taxonomy): domain Eukaryota; kingdom Viridiplantae; phylum Streptophyta; class Magnoliopsida; order Poales; family Poaceae; genus Triticum; species Triticum aestivum. Next base: position 194,466,637 of record NC_057803.1, read on the forward strand.
ACAGAGCAAAAAGGGGGCGATACTCCCGAAGGGAGTCGCACGGGAGTACATAGAGCTGCTCCTCCGGGCCATGGAGCAAACAGATTCACCGAATCCGATGGTGAGGGAGCAGTGGTGGGATTATCGATCCAAGATGGAACATCCACTAGAGATTGAAGGATCGAGCATCTATCGAGTGCCGTTTGTGAGGGTTCCGTGCCAGAGCAAGATGGTGGAGTCTTCGTTGACCGAACGCAACTTCAAGAGGAGAAAAACAGTTAGCCCGACAACGCTTCCCCACCATCCTCTCGCTCACCATTCACATCGTCTCAGGGGGCGGTTGTCTGCTATCGAGGAATAGGAGGGGACTGCCCCCCCAACCCAATAATCGGGCAAGTTGTGAATTGTCAGGAGGAGCTTAGGGTTGTCAGTATTTGCAGGATGTGAATTGTGTTTTGTGTTGTGTATTTCGAGAGTACTTTCAGATATGTATGTCTTTTGAATATCAAATTTGCAGTACTGAGCATATGAAGTATTTTATGAATTCTAGAGATCTATTTTTAGCACTTAAAAATGTAGTTTCATAGAAAAGTGCAGACAATGTGATTCTTAGAGAAGAAACTGCATGCTTCAGTTTCAGATAAGAAACTGCAAGTTTTAGAGGTAGAGAATTTATATTAACACGCCCTTTTCAAAGAGGGATAGCATCATGTTGGAAGTTTTATTCATGGTCAAAAAAGGAACTACTAGCCAGTTAACATCATGCTAATCAACATTCATGCATAGCACATCTTCATATGATACACAACCAAAAAGATATGCTATTTTCAAAATGCCCACACAATGTCGACTATGCGAATAACAGAGAAAACGAGGGACAATGTTTTGGCAATTGTTGGACGTGGTGTGCGTAGATGACAATGGGGACCCACATGTCAATAATGGCAGATGCAAAAAATATGGAGATATCACTACTAGGGAAAACCTTATACACAGAAATTAGCAGTAGCACGGGTCAAAAAAGGGCGCCAGTGCTAAATAGCAGTAGCGCCTGTCCGTAAACCGCGCTACTGATACAATAGTAGCAGTAGCGCATGTGCATGAAAATACGCTACCACTAATATCCCCTTTGCTAAACCGATAGGCTACGCATAGTAGTAGCGGTCTTGAGGAAAGCGCGCTACCGCTAGCACATAAGTAGCAGCGCGTTTCGCACGGAGAGCGCTACTGCTAATGGAAATAAAATAAAATAAAAAACAAATGGAAAAGTAAATGAAAAAGAAAGAAATAGAAAAAGGAGAAAGGAAAAAAAAATAAAATGTAGAGCAAACTAAATGAGAAAGCGGAAAAAAGCAGAAAGACGTAGCAGTAGTGTTTGTTCGTAAGAGGCGCTATAGCTAATGTAGCTGCAGCGCCTTTCCTAGACCCCCGCTGTAGAAACAGAAAAGGAAATAAGAAAGATGAAGGAAATTACATAGCTATAGCAGTAGCGCGTTTTGTGAAAATTGCTATAGCTAACTTAGCTATAGCGTGTTGCGCGAAAAGCGCTACCGCTAAGTTTGACTTAACCAAAAAACCATTTCCCCCGGCCACCACTTCTCCCACAAATCCCTCGACCCACCCCGCTGCCGTCTGCCCGATTCACCGTCGCCCCACTTTGCCGCCATCTCCTGCCGACGTCGACTCCCCCGGAGGCACCAGAGCCGCGCGCCATCGACACCACCGGAGCTGCCCCCAACGCCACCGGAGCCGCGCGGCCTCATCAACGCCACCGGAGTTGCAGTCGACGCCACCGGATCCACCCTGGCCACAACTGCCTCCCTCGCCGTCAGCGGAGACGCCCCCGCCTCCCTCACCACCATTGCCTCCCGCACCACCACTGGATCCATCCTCTGTAAGCCCCCACCCCTCCTCTCTCTCTATCTCTAAATTAGTTAGGTTAATTTAGTTAGGAAATGAATTCAGTTAGGTAAATTTAGTTAGGTTAATTTGACAGAGATGCCCCTGCCTCCCTCGCCATAGGAAAAAATTGTATATGCTTAACTAGGGCAGTAGGGTTAGGGTTGTAGTGTCTAATTACAAATGTTAGGAAAGTAAGGTTTAACTAGATGTTAACTAGGGTGGTAGGATTTAGTTTAGAGAAAAAATCAATATAAAAATATAAATTTCTATTAGTGTTGCAAGTCTAGTAGGTTCTTAATTTTTTGTGAATTTTTATTAGGACAAAAATTTAGGACATAATTTGAGTTCTAGGTTCATACTTTGAGTTATAGGGTTCATCCATCTATATTTGGTTTTTGAATTGAGTTTCAGAGAGCATGAGATTTGTGTAGATTTTCTTGAAGTGTCAAACACTAGGAGATGCAAATTTGAAGTGGTAATGATATATGAAAAATCCTCAATTGTGTTTGCTCATTGATCATAATCGACATTGAAGTGGTTCGATTGTGCCCAAGTAGCCTTTTGTTGTTTCCAGGGAATGAAGCCGAGTGGCCTATGTTTTGCCAGAATGTTGATTCATTTCTGTTCCGGCAAAATTCAGGTTCTCGATTTGTCCACTTTTTAGCAAAGGTCATGCCGAAATTTTCCGTGAATTTCGGCATGACTTGTGCTACAAACTAGGACACATCGAGGGCCCAGGATTTGCCGCACCGGGAAGGAGTCAATGTTCCTGCAAAACAATAGGCCTTTTTATGTCATCATTCGTTTTATTAGGTCTAGAATTAATTGACTAGATTTAATCGTAGGAAACATGGCTATCAACAATGAAGGACAGGGTTCTGGTGATTGCGACGACGTCTACCGGGCGGCAGACAAATTTTTTATATTAGCATTTTTGAGAGAATGCACTAGCAAAACTACGGACACTAGGCCTCATTTTCAAGCATTGCAATACCATTTTTGTGCCAGTTGACTATTTGCTACCTTCCTATTTTTATTTATTCAGATTATAAAAATATATTTCTACCATCCATATTACACTTTTTTCATCATCTCTTCGCCGAACTAGTGCACCTACACAATTTGCCATTGTATTGGGTGTGTTGGGGACACAAGAGATTTCTTGTATTTGGTTGTAGGATTTTTTGTGAGAGACCATCTTCATCCTACACCTCCCACGGATTGACAAACCTTAGGTCATCCACTTGAGGAGAATTGTTATTGTCCTACAAAACTCTACACTTGGAGGCCCAACACGTGTCTACAAGAATAAAGTTGCGTAGTAGAGATCAAGCTCTTTTCAGGCGCCATTGCCAGGGAGGCTAGGTAAGCGGCACTCACATCCCGTCAATGAAGCTCTGGCGCCATTGCCGGGGAGGTGAGTGCTTGAAGGTATATCTTTAGATCTAGCAATTGAATCTTTTAGTTTCTTGTTTTATCACTAGTTTGGTTTATAAAAAGAAAACTACATAGAAATGGAATTGAGGTTGCATCATATTATTGATCATCTTTATAATATCTTTCTTGAAAATGATGGATCCCAAAAATGTGCTCAATTGTTAGAAGAAGAAGTCAATAAAATGTTTGACATGAAATATTTGAATGATGAGCATGATTGCAATTTTGCTAGTATGAATTCTTTGAATATCCAAAATGTTAATGATGATTGCATAAGTCATGACAAAATTGTTTCTTTTAAGCATGGCAATTTTTGTGGATTGCATAAAGTTTGTGAAGACGTGCCTTATAGGGAAGATAGATTTTGCAAGAAGCATAAACATGATAGAACCAACTCTTTGCTCAAAGTGATAGATGAATTTGCTACAAAATTATGTTCTCCTTGTCCTATTACTTGTGAACTTTGCAATAAGGTTGGTCATCTTAATTTCCAATGCATGATTTTTCATGATCAAATCGTGTCCAAATATTGCAATAACTTGACCACCCTAGAACTTTATAATGAACTTTGTTTATTCTTGGGGAGTGAAGAATTGACATAAAAATAGTTGGTTTGAAGTATTCATTATCACAGACGACACTGAATCTAAACTAAAAAATATGTATATGTTTTGCATGGTAAATTGCAATGAGAATGTTTATATTGCCAACTATAGAAAGATGGGAAAACCAATAGAATATAAAAGGAATACTAATGAAAGGGTAAAGATTTCCACTTTGCTCCTATTGTCTCTCATGATGAAATAGGTGACGAGGAGCTCCCTATTCAACCCATCTCATCAATAAGAAGTTTGAAAATTTAATTAAACCCACTTGTTAGGTGGTGAAGAAGAAAAGGAAAAGAAGAAAGTATAGAGGTAAAAAGGTATCTCTCCCTAATAATGTGGCTCCTATTATTGTTGTGCCTCATGAAAATGAATCAAAAATAATTTTGGAGGATGATGCACTTGATGATGATATTGCTTCTATGTATTATGGCACAATGTCCGAAAGCACTATTGATGATGATTTTGTTATGCCTATTGCTTGTTGTGACGATTATGATTGGGAAGATAATGATACTTCCTATAATCTTGGAAATCTTTTTGGCACTAACTTGGGAAATTATGATGATATCAATTGTTATACCGTTGGTGCTATTCATACTATTAATGATGAGAGTGATCATGCTTATGATATGCCAAGCCACAAGCTTGGGGATGCTATGTCTGATGATAATGACATGTTTGAGAATTTATTTGCTGCAATTAATGTTTGTCACAAGCTCGGGGAGGCTATGCTTAATGAAGATGATCTTTTTAGTCCCCTTACTTTGAATGATCAAATTTGCTATGATGATTGCATGCCTCCCACTTATGATGATTATTGTGATGATAGTGATGTTATAAAAAGTAGTGATAATTATTGTCATAATTTTTAATATCCTTTTACTGAACATTACTCTTTTAATGTGGGAACAATTTATAGTATTCGAGTTTCCTATGCTACTCCCACTATTATGAATGAGAATAAAATTGCTTATGTGGAGAGTAATAAAAATACTATGCTTATGGATCATGAAAGGTGTCACGACCCCGATTCCAAGTCACATCGATCTAGCCGGTAACACCTCATATCACTTTGCGGCCTCACGCACGGTATTCCCACGGGTGTCGCCTTACCATGGCCTGGGACAGTTTGCGCCTTTTGGCTCACATATATGATAGTGTGGCTAGCATCCATATGACAGAGAACACGGGCCGACATGGCTAGTCGTGAACCCAAAGCGCCACCAACCTATGGGGACAGGCATACATGAATCACATCGAGCATGTCGGTCAGCAACATGTGAATTCGGGCTGTAGCACTGGGCTAACAGGACTCCGGGAACCCGGGCTGTAGCAGGCTAGGCAGGACTCCGGATGTCACCGCGTGACATTTCCCTGAAGCGACAGACACAGGAATGAAGTGAAACACATGCCGGCCAGTCAAGTGTCCTTAGCAGTAGTGCTGGGCTAGCAGGACTCTGGTGAACCGGGATGTAGCGGACTACTATGGCTCATGGAAGCACTAGACTACATTTCCCCGTAAGAGAGTCCACCAAGGATAAACAACTAGATTGTCGGATCCCACACATACCAAGCATTTCAATCATACACACAATATGCTCGATATGTGTAAATACAACATGGCATCACAACATAACTCTATGACTCAAGTATTTATTCATTAGGCTCCGAGGAGCGAGATATTACAAACATGAGTCTCATGACCCAACAATCATAGCATACAAATCAAAGCACATGCGGAAGCTTAACATGTCTGAGTACAAACATCTACAAACAAAAAAGGCTAAGAAGCCTGACTACCTACCAGATCCTGCCGAGGGCACAAGATCGTAGCTGAGGTATCAAGCTAAACGTCGAAGTCCACGCGGAACTACTAGCGAGACTGAAGTCTCTCTGCAAAACGTAAATTAAGCAAACGTGAGTACAAAAGTACTCAGCAAGACTTACATCAGAACTAGCTACATATGCATCGGCATCAACAAAGGGTTGGTGGGGTTTAACTGCAGCAAGCCAACTTTGACTCTTTTTGAGGTGGCGCACACGAGTCCACATATTCACCAATCAATACACCACTATGGATCCGCTCCCGTCTACCTACGAGAACGCCGTCCATAGCACTCACACTTATCTTGCGTGTTTTAGAGTATCCACTTTCACTTGTCTATGAACTATTATAGGTAACCCAAAAGTCCTTTACCGTGGACATGGCTATTCTAATAGATCATTTATAACCCTGCAGGGGTGTACTTCATCACACATGTTTCCACCACTTAGCATCTGCACATGACATGTGCTCGGCAGACTTCAAGTGAAAGTCGACGTGGGTGTAGACCACGACCTGACTAACCGGACAAGTCTCTAGTCCAGGTTTATCGCCTATTCGGGTTCCATCCGCAAGGAAATCCGGCCGGGGTGTCCTCAACAGCCCCAAACGATGTGTACAGGGTCCCGAGATGCCAAACGGGCGCCCGGCATACGCGGCCACGGTGTATCTACCGCATCATAGCCCACCTCTAGGGTCAGCGCTACGCACGGCCGCCAACACATAACCTATAAACACCAGAAACTAGTTGGAACTCCTGGACAGAGGACGAGAGGGGTCAGTAAGTCGAGCAGGGTCATATTTCAGGGCCCAATGTGTGGTAGTAGCTGTTTCATGGATCACAAACACATAACTTAGTTCCTAAGGACGGCTTCAATGAAACAACCCACCATGTACTCCTACATGGCCTCTCATTAATACCTTTACCAAATCATGTCCACACACTTAGCTCTCAACAGTAGGACATGTTCACACACCTCCGATTCATCCCCGATGAATCAGACCTGACACAACTCTATGAAATAGCAGGCATGACAAACAAGCATGAATGAGTAGGCACATCAGGGCTCAAACAACTCCTACTCATGCTAGTGGGTTTCATCTATTTACTGTGGCAATGACAGGTCATGCATAGGATGAGGGGTTCAACTACCACAACAAGTAACAGATGAATCATTGTTGTCCTAATGTCGTAAAAGAGAGCAGGAGCGAGAGAGTGGGATTGTATCGGAATGAGCAAGGGGTTTTTGCTTGCCTGGCACTTCTGAAGATGATATAGCTCTTCATTGATGTCATCGATCACATCGTCGAAACCACATCTACTGAGAGGGGACAAACACCGGCAAATGAGAGGGAACACAATCAATGTAATGCAACAAACATGATGTATGATCATGGCATGTTAATGTACTGAATTGACCTAATGCAATATCTAGCAAATTTAATAGAAGTGGAACTCAAACAAGATCAAATTCCAACTCCAAATGTTATTTCATAAATTGCCCTAATCATCATTTGTCCTATTCAGTGAGGTTAACTTGTTCAAACATGCATGAACATGGTATAAACAGCTTCTTCATATTTTTGATAATTTTTCATATATAAAATATTTCATTTGGAGTTACGATTTAATTTCTAAGATTTTTAGAAGTTTTGGGCATTTTTTGGAATTTCCTGAATAAACTTAAATCCAGAAAATGCTTTACTCCGTCAGCATGACAATGGTGTGACGTCAGAAGGTCAACTGGGTCGGCCAGGTCAAACCTGACCTGTGGGACCCATACGTCAATGTCTCAGGCTGGTTTGGGTGGATGACAGGTGGGACCGGTCAGCGTTGACTTGACCAAAGTCGAAGCTAACACGTGGGGTCCACACAGATTAGCACTAATCTAAACAGGAAGTTAGACTAAACTAATTGGGCTTGGGGACCCACATGTCATCGACACAGGCACTAACTAAACGAGTTTAGCGCCTAAACTAATGGCGCCACGTCAGCTGTCGGCGTTTAACCGCCGGCGACCTCAGATCGCGGCGGCGTCCGTGTCGGGATTGCGCTAATGGCCATGGTTTGGGGCGTGGTTTGGTTCTATGGAGAGCTGGGGCTGAGCCGCGTCTGTGGGTGGTGGAGCTGGACTAGATGGTCCCGGAATCAACGCCGGCGACGAGGTTTGCGGCGGCCGTGGTTCGGTTGTGCTCGGAACCAGCGTTGTGGTGCACGGCAGGTCGAGCGGTGGGGTGCTAGGTGCTCCTGCAGACGTGCTGAGGATGGTGACGCTCTCAGACGCGGCGGAGGTGGGCTCTAGCCACGACGGCAACGATGCGCAACGGCGGCGAGCTTCGGTCAGGGTGGCCAAAGGGGCTAGGGGAGGAAATCGATAGAGGGGAGAGAGGGGTTGGGAGCAAGGGATCACGGCGATGCCAAAGAGGGGGTCAGCGAGCTCGGGGAGGTCCTCGTGGCGCCGAATCGACCAGAGACGGGCTCGGGTGCCCGAGGTTGAAGACGAAGGTGAAGACGGCGTTCGGCGGCATTTGGCGTCGCGTGAGTCGACAGAGAGGCGTCGGTGGCGGAGCTCCTGGGCATGTCGGAGAGGCGAGGGGGAGGCGGTGGCCGCGGTGGTGCACGTCGGCGGTGCCGTGTTCGGGTAGAGAGGGAGAGAGAGGAGAAAAGGGGGTCGAGCTCGAGAGAGAGTGAGAGGCAAACATAAGGGATGCGTGGCGTCGTGAGGGAGATCTAGGGCGATGAGGGAGCACGCAGGCAGGGTGGAGGTGGCCGGCGTGTGGCTGCGCACGCCGGGCACGTGCCCCTGCCTACTGGCGCGAGGAGGGAGGCGCCAGGAGGCGCCAGGTGGGCTGGGCTAGTGAGCTGGGCCGGCTACAGGTAGGTGGGCCAGGTTATTCTTCTCTCTCTCTCTCTTATTTCTTGTTTTCTATTATTCTGTAGACTTTTGGGCTTTATTAAAAAGGCCAGGGCATTTCCAAAAATCATGAAACTAATCATGGATACTATTTAGAATATATCCAACAGTAAACATTTTAGTTTATGATTATTTGAGCATTTAAAATATTTTGTAGTATTTAAATGCCCAAATGCAAATAGAGTAACATTTAATTCAGAGCCCAAATATGTCATGGAAAAATGTGCATCACCTTTGGTTACTGGTTACAGCATTTTCCATAAATGATGAACATTTTTGAAAGCCATTTGGATTTACTGAAATTATTTTAGGTGAACCTAGTGCATTCCTTTGATGCTAGGGGTTTGGTCAGTCCCCATTTCAAGTTTCTGAGAAATTTAAACATGATGCAAGATGATGATGCAATGACAAGAAAGGCCTAAGCTAGGGCTGTGACAAAAGGGATGCTTTGTGTGATAGCTATATGGATGAATCTACTCATCATGCTATTGGAAATTATTATGACAGAGGAACTTATGATTCATGATGCTCTCTTTATGTTTCAATTCTTATCTTTTATGCGAACATCATTTTAATCATCATGCCTAGCTAAAAGGCATTAAAGAAAAGCACTTGTTGGGCGACAACTCCAAGACTTTTACCTACTGTTTTTGTGTGTTCACATGATTAGCTACTGTAGTAATCATGTTTTATAGATTTTTCTTCAATAAAGTGCCAAGTAAAGCCTTCGGGATGGTCTATGGTCATAGTTGATTTGATCTTGCTGAAAAACAAAAACTTTTGCGCTCAGGAAAACAATTCTCATTTTTAACAGAAGCATGGTAAAATGCTTATTCTTTTTGCAGAAGATTAATAGACATATTACCTAGGCTTTCCTATTTTTTCAGAAATTTTGGAGTAGCAGAAGTATGTTTGGAGTACAGATTACTATAGATTGTTCTGTTTTCGACAGATTCTGTTTTCAATACATAGTTTGCTTGTTTTTGATACTTCTCCGACGTATCTATAATTTTTGATTGTTCGATGTTGTTATATTATCAATCTTGGATGTTTTAAAATCATTTTATATCATTTTTTGGTACTAACATATTGACCTAGTGCCAACTGCCAATTGTTGTTTTTTCCATGTTTTTTACATCACAGAAAATCAATAGCAGACGGAGTCCAAATGCCCAGAAACTTCATGGAGAATTTTTATGGGCTAGAAGGAACACAACGGGCCCTGGCTGCGCCTAGGGAGTGCCTCGAGCGAGGCACAACCCACCAGGGTGCGCCAGGAGGTCCAGGCGCACCCTGGTGGGTTGTGCCCACCTCGCCCCCCGGACCACATCTTTGCTCTATAAATACCCCAATATTCCAGAAACCCTAGGGGAGTCGACGAAATATTCATCCATCCACCGCAGAGTCCAGAACCACCAGATCCAATCTAGACACCATCTCGTCTGGGATTCACCACTTCCATTGGTCCCTCTCCGATGATGCGTGAGTAGTTCTTTGTAGACCTTCGGGTCCATACTTAGTAGCTAGATGGCTTCATCTCTCTCTCTTGATTCTCAATACAAGGATCTCTTGGATATCCATATGATGTAACTCTTTAGCGATGTGTTTGTTGGGATCTGATGAACTTTGAGTTTATGATCAGTCATATCTGATGAACTTTGAGTTTATGATCAGTCATGAAAGTTATTTGAGTTTATTTGATATTTTATATGCATGATTTCTTATAGCCTCATAGTTCTTCTCCGATATTTCGTTTTTTTGGCCAACTTGATCTATTTATCTTGCAATGGGAATAGGTGCTTTGTAGTGGGTTCGATCTTACGGTGCTTGATCCCAGTGACAGAATGGGAAACAACACATCTATATCATTGCTACTAAGGATAAAATGATGGGGTCTATCTCTACATAGATATATCTTGTCTATATCATGTCATCGTTCTTATTGCATCACCCCGTTTTTCCATGAACTTAATACACTAGATGCATGTTGGATAGCAGTCAATGTGTGGATTAATAGTAATAGATGCAGGCAGGAGTCGGTCTACTAATCTTGGACGTGATGCCTAATAATGATCATTGCCTGGATATCATCATAGTTATTGAAGTTCTATCAATTGCCCAACAGTAATTTGTTTACCCACCATTTGCTATTTTTCTCGAGAGAAGCCACTACTGAAATATACGGCCCCGGGACTTCTTTCTCATATATTTGCCTTTGTGATCTAGTTTTCTCTTGCTTTTATTTTCAGATCTACTAAACCAAAAATACTTTGGCGCTCGATCTATCAATCTACTACAAATTTACCTCACGTCCATTTGCTTATCTTGAGGCGCCATACCCCGGAAGGGATTGACAACCCCTTTAACACGTCGGGTTGCAAGAAGTTGTTATTTGTGTGCAGGTGCTGTTTACATTGTGTTGCTGGGATCTCCTACTGGTTCGATAACCTTGGTATCATATCTGAGGGAAATACCTACCACCGCTGTGTTGCATCATCCCTTCCTCTTCGGGGAAATACCGACGTAGCTTCAAGCGACATCAGTTTTCTAATTTCCGGGGCTTATATTGCTCAATATGAATTATGGAAATGATATGATATAGTAGGCATTGTGTGAGAAAAATTATGAATCTTTTCTTTGATAGTACCAAATGTGAAATGATTTGCTCTTTATCATACTAACCTATCTCACAAAGTTCCGCTAAGTTTTGTGTGATTGAAGTTTTCAAGGTTTGGGTGAGACATCGATATGAGGAGAATAAGGAGTTACAAGAACCTCAGCTTGGGGATTACCAAGGAACCCCAAGTTAATATTCAGGGAAGATCCAAGCAACTAAGCTTGGGGATGCCCCGGAAGTCATCCCCTCTTTCGTCTCCAACATTATCGGTAACCTCACTTGGAGCTATGTTTTCATTCATCACATGAGATGTGTTTTGCTTGGAGAATCATTTTCTTTTGTTAGTATTTGCTTGCGGTTATTTAGAATAATATTTTGCATCTTTATTTTCAATAAAAACATCAAGCATAGCCTTTGCCATGCTTATTTTGCAAGTCTACATGTTGCTGTTTCAAAACAGAAATTTTATCGATGTTGCAAAAATTCCCTTGAAAAGTAAGAATGTGATAAAATGTTGAAACATTTTGCAAAATAATCTCTGATAAATTTTCTACAGGCTAGCAAATTTTCATAACTTTTGGAGTTAGGGAAGTATTGACGCTCTTGCATTATTTACAGACTGTACTGTTTTGGTAGATTGCTGTTATGTTTGCATATGTTTGCTTGTTTAATGATTCTACTTGAGGATAGGAGTATTAAATATGCAGAGGCATTTAGTATGAAATGTTGAATAATAATTTCAGTGATTTGCTACAGTAGAGAATGACAAGGTTTTTGCATTGGTTTATACTAACTTATCTCACAAGTCCTTGTTGAGTTTTGTGTGGAGATGAAGCTTTTGAGATTTAGGAAAACCGTGATATGTGAAGAATTAAGGAGACACAAAAGCTCAAGGTTGGGGATGCTCAAGGCATCCCAAGATAATATTTCAATAAGTTTCAAGCATCTAAGCTTGGGGATGCCCCGGTAGGCATCCTACCTTTCTTCTTCAACAATTATCTGTTAGTATCGGTTGAGCCTAAGTTTTCACTTCTTCACATGATGTATGCTATTCTTGGAATGTCATTTTGTTTTGTTTTGCTTGCCATTTTAATAAAATTCTTAGATCTAAAAGTTTTTAATAAGAGAGAGTCCTCAATTAGCTACCCATTTACTTAACTACTCTCATGATCTTCACTTATATCTTTTTGGAGCAGATTGTCATTTACTCTTGTGCTTCATTATATCCTATGAGTAAATTGTTGAATAAATTGAATGTCATGAAGTTGAAATTATATCATGCCTAGTGGTAGCTTCACATTGGGTTTGGAAAGTTAATCTTTTGAGGCTTAACAATCACAATATTGGGCATACAAGCAATTCACAAATAATTAGTATAAGGAAGAGAACTTTCACATGCAAACACACTATCATGGAAATCATTTGTGATTGTGAGAACCCATCAAAATATTATATGCCAAAATTGTTGATGTTTGACAAGGAAGACAATGTAATGGTTTATGTGTGTTCATATTCACATAGAAGTTATATTGTCATAGATCCTTCAACATGTGGTGCTTGCCCCCCATCCTTGCGAGCCAAAAATTCCGCACCAAGTAGAGATACTACTTGTGCATCCAAAAAACCCTTAAACCCAAATCTTATCTACAAGAGTCCACCATACCTACCTAAGGATTGAGCAAGATCCTTCAAGTAAGTTGTCATCGGTGCAATAAGGAAATAAAAATTGCTTCTAAAAGTGTGAGATCATTTAGTGTAAGAGAAAATTGAGCGTTGTACGAACTTGTGATGGTGAAGAATAAAAGTGACAGACTGCATAATAAAGGTTTCCATCACAAGGGGCAATACAACATGATGTTATTTTACACAAAGAGGTTGATCATACAAACAAATAAGCATACGGAAACCTCTGCTTGCCTTTGCGAAGGGCCTATCTTTTACTCTTATGTATTTACTTTTATGGAAAGAGTCAAAGTTCTTTCTCAATTCCTTTTTATTTTTCTCTTTTGGCAAGCATCTTGTGGTGAGGAAAGATCTAGGCACATATATCCAGTTGGATATGGGTAGCATGAGTTATTATTGTTGACATCACCCTTGAGGTGAATACATTGGGAGGCGAAATTATAAGCCCCTATCTTTCTATCTGTCCGGTTGAAAGTTTTGCTCATGTGTATGTGGTGAGTATTAGCAATCATAGAAGACTATATGATGGTTGAGTATGTGGAGCTCTTACTTAAACTCTGTTGAGTAAGTTGAATTACAATTGCTTGGTGAGTGAGAACATAGGTTGTTGAGTAGAATTCATCGTTTGAACCTTAACATGTGAATTGCTTGCTACTTTAACATGAGAAGTTTTATGAGAAAGAGTTGTTGTTATGATGCTAAGAGAAGTGGTTGAAATTGTCATTGATCAAACTTCTGCAATTTGCTAGCATTCACACTTCATAAATTATTTCTTTTATCATTTACCTACTCAAGGACGAGTAGGAATTAAGCTTGGGGATGCTGATACCTCTCCAATGTATCTATAATTTATGAAGTATTCATACTAATATATTATCATTCTTGGATATTTTACAATCATTTTATAGCAACTTTAGATCATTTTTTCGGGACTAACCTATTGACCCAGTGCCCAGTGCCAGTTGATGTTTTTTGCTTGTTTTTTACATCACAGGAAATCAATATCAAATGGAGTCCAAACACCGCGAATTTTTTTGTGGATTTTTGTGGACCAAAAGACATGCAATGGGCCAGAGCAGCACCTGGGGGTGCCCCGAGGGGGGCACAACCCACCAGGGCGTGCCTGGAGGCCCAGGCGTGCCTAGGTCGGTTGTGCCCACCTTGGTGGCCTCCCGCACCCGCTCTATACCCTATAAATACCCAAATATTACAAAACCCTCGGGGTTCACCTAGGTCAGAAGTTCCGCCGCCGCAGACCTGTGTAGCAACCGACGGCCACCATGATGAGGACGGAGTAGTCCACCCTCGGGGCTGAGGGTTTGTACTAGTAGCTATATGTTTAGTCTCTATCTCTCTCTCGTGTTCTTGAGATATCTGGATTTTGATGTATTGCGGGCTTTGTTAATATAGTCGGATCATATGGTGTTTTCCCATCTCTATCTTGTTGTGATGAATTGAGGTTTTCCCTTTGATATTTCATTGTTATCGGATTGAATACTTTATGGATTTGAGAGCACTTGATATATGTCTTGCATACGAATACTCATGCTGAGAATGGGGTATCATATTGATTCACTTGATATGTGCTTTGGCACTCAACTTGCGGATTCCCGCGGTGATATTGGGGCAATCTATGCATAGGGGTTGATGCACGCTCTCTTCTTTTGTTTCTCAGGTAGAAATCTTGGGGCACTCTTTAAAGTTCTTTGTGTTCGATTCAGTATTAGGAATCTGAAATTATTTGGTGTTATTTTAGTACGAACTCTTGGATAGATCAGTCAGAATGTATAGCTTCGAGGTGGTTTTGTACCCTACAAATGATTTCTTCGTATATTCTCTGTTAGATAGAAACTTTGGAGTGACTCTTTGTTGCACGTTGAGGGGTGGTTATGTGATCCAATTATATTAGCATTGTTAAGAGATTGCACTAGCGAAAGTACGGACCCTAGGCCTCATTTTCAAGCACTGAAATACCGATTTTGTGCCCATTTACTATTTGCTACCTTGCTGTTTTAATTTATTCAGATTATAAAAATATATTTCTACCATCCATATTACACTTTTATCATCATCTCTTTGCCGAACTAGTGCACCTATACAATTTGTCATTGTATTGGGTGTGTTGGGGACACAAGAGATTTCTTGTATTTGGTTGCAGGATTGTTTGAGAGAGACCAGCTTCATCCTACACCTCCCACGGATTGATAAATCTTAGGTCATCGACTTGAGGGAAAATTGCTACTGTCTTACAAAACTCTGCGCTTGGAGACCCAACACGTGTCTACAAGAATAAAGTTGTGTAGTAGACATCAAACATGAAGTTGCATTTGTATGAGTATTTTATATTGTGGGAGAAAGGGATGAACGAGGGAAGGCCTTATCTGCGAATGTGGAGAGGAGTGCGGGTAAATTGTCATAGTTTCCTTCCTATCCATTAGATATAGATCAGACGGCCTATATTGCAGGATGGCAGGCACACCATCATCACCAACTCTACTTTTTATAAGAGTAGAGAAATCCAGGAAAAAACGATATTTGAAGTAATCGTCGGTTGGCTTTGGTTTAAAAATTTATAGCCCATTTCTTACTACTTATAGCCCATTTTCTGGGGAAAACCATTTCTTACTACTTACATCCCTCCTCGTCTTGAAAGAATTGCAGCCCAGCAGGGCTGAGAAAAGCAAGTAGGCCTCAGTTGGGTATTCTCCAAAAAAATTGGGGTAGCCATTTTCAGAAAGAAAAAATGTATCAACTAGGCTCGTTATGTTCTTAAATAAAAGCGTAAGCTGGGCTAGACGGTCCATAGCCCCCGCATAATGCGCAGTTGAGCTCCGTCTATAAAACTAAAAAACAACCGGGTGAGCTGTTGTGTCCCTGGTGTTATCCACTCATTGTGTAATTTTCTCGTTTATTGGCTACATTGACAAGGCGTGGGACCTAGTTGTCAAAAAATTAGGAGGAATTATTTTTTTGGCTTATAATAATGAGGCACCTGCTTGCGTAATGCAATGACCCTGGTAGGTCCCTACTGTTAGCCTCTCCACATATAGTCATCTACTGATTCCTCTCGGTTGTTGACCATGTTGACAACGCCAGACGGAGGCGGGCACAGCGAGCGACCCAAGGTGGAGAATGGCAGCGAGGCCTCGGATGAGAACGAACAGGAGCCATGGAAGATGCGACAGTGTGGTGGCAGGCGGAGAGGAGTACAAGCGCAACAACATGTAACTCAAGCTTACAAACGGTACAAAAAATCCAAGGATTAATTGTTCATCAAATTTAGACAAAACCCAGATTGAACATGGCAATAACATCTAACCCAACCAGTGTTTTTCACAGTCACAAACAAATGGATCGGTTTGATCCATAAAATCAACATCCTGTGCAAAAAAAATATTGGAGGATGACTACAAGTTGTTGTAAATAGAAGCCGAGCATGTTCAGAAGCCCATTTGTCCACCTGAAACTTCTTTTTTTGCTATTCAACATGTCTGTCTGTGAGAAATCTCTGCTTGAAAAACTTAAGCCTCATGGACAATAGTAACCTCGCACTATCCTTCCATCGTGATAGAGCTAATGTGACAAAGCTTCTATTTTCCTGGTTGGATGCATATCCTTCCATCGTTATTGTCCTCAAACTAATGTCATGAGAACTGAGAAAATCCTGGTGCTTATTACACCACCAATTGGTTATATGTTTTTCTCCATGTGTTAGTGCCTAAGTAGACATGACGATTGAAAATAGTTAAGGTATGAAGAAAAGACTATGTCGAAAGAGCGACAGCTAAACGGTTAATTCTAGTACAATATATACGGGCTTTCAATGTGCATGAAATCATCACCTTCATATATAAATTCTCCAAACAATGAAAGCATCACAGCAAGCCAATAATTATGTTCAGATCATAATTAAACATACAAATATATAAGATCTTGATAGAATCCAGCAGCATTGATAGGCTATCCATGGACGAACTCTTCATTGAGCATATAACATAATATTAGTACCCAAAGTGTACTCCAACATGATATAAAACTTATGCGCACAAATGAAAAATGAAGCTTATGATTACAAATGTTTAGATGATAATATACGGTACCTGAAAAAGTGAGGAACCAAACACCAACTTGTCGTGATCATTAAACGGATCACGAATTACACCCAAGGTCTCTAGTTTGGGCGCAGAGATGACAGTTATTTGCGAAGGTTTATAACAATAATGAAGGAGCAACCGTTGAAGTGAAGGGGTATCTTCGATGATGACTTGTTGTCCTTCAAAACGAATTCCAATGCTTTTAAGGTGAGGTGACTTTATTTGGAGACAACAGATAGTGATTTCTATTCCCAAAACAATCAATAAGTGCTCCAGGGCAGGGCAACTCTAGTGGATGATGTTGTGCAGTGAGGCCTCTGACAAATCAACCACCACAAGCGAAAGTCTTTTTAGTAGTGTGAGTCGAAACATTTGTACCAGATCATCTGGTAGATGGCACCAGGCGCAGGTGGCGGTGTTGAGAGAGAGGAGGAAAACCACGAGATGGACAATGGAGATGTGGGCACAAATTTTTGGTCTTCGGTTCGTGGTATGAAACTTTTGTGGTAATGGTAGAAATCAAACTGCTGGAATTTTTCGAATTCAGGGGATGTCAGCCTAGCGTCCACCATGCAGGGTATGTGTAGCGATCTGACCTCAGACGGTCAAATCTCTGTGCATAAGTGTCATCCCTGGATCGAAAATGCTGACACACACACTAATTGAAGGATTTGTAACAGAGTTCAATCACACACTTATTACATCGAATATCTCAAAAGAGAGTACTTATTACAATAATATGTCTGAAGGCCATCTAATGAAGATAAAAGCGGAAACTTCGAAGGTAAAATGAGTCCATCGACTCCAACGGCATAGCTGAGTGCACGATAACGACCTAGCGCACATTACTCTTCCTCTGAAAACTATGCAACATAATACGTTGCAGCCTAT
This sequence comes from Triticum aestivum, assembly GCF_018294505.1. Lineage (NCBI taxonomy): Eukaryota > Viridiplantae > Streptophyta > Magnoliopsida > Poales > Poaceae > Triticum > Triticum aestivum. The sequence goes on from NC_057803.1 coordinate 194,484,585, forward strand.
GTAGGTCAGCACATGGAATATGCTGGCAAGATAACACTACAAAGCAATGAACAAGTAATAGGTATAACTATATGCATATTTGGCTAGTGGAGGCTCTATGTTTAGCGTTTGCAAAAAGCTAGTTTTTCCCTACAACAAAGCAATATATTTTATTTATCTACAAAGTTTGTTGAAAACATAGAGAAGGTTGCTCCAACTCAATCACAAATTAAAGTAATCACCAACCCAACAATTTAATTAAGTAAAGTGATGAGATCAAATCAATAATTCAAGTACCAGATACTCAAAATGTCCACAATAGGGACATGGCTAACCATGATTAGTTTGTACACTCTGCAGAGGTTTGCGCACTATTCCCCACAAGACTCGATCTCCTCCGTTGAATTTCTCGCACTACATGATGTTTGAGAAACGGATGACCAAGACACAGTCTTTCCTAAGAGGTCCCTTAACTGATAGATAGCCTAGTACACCTACAATCCCCTGCATCTGCTAGCCCATCATGGAATGGTTTCCCGCAACTTACTCAACTATTCCAGAGCCCATAATGGCTTGTGACTGCACACGGAAGTTTCCAACATGAATACTTTTATGATCCCTTTGAGCTTGGGTGGCAAACCATAGGATAATCACACGGGTACTCCGGGATATCACAGGACAACGCTGGATTGCTCCAGGTGCCCAGACAACCACTGGGTACTCCAGGGTGCCTTAACCAATCCACCCAGATGTGTGTTAAAGTTGCCACCTTAAGTTTAACCATTGATTAAAACTCTCGCTTCTGTCATGGATCACTCAAACCAAACCAGGCCTACGAGCGTACCATAGCAATATAAGCATAACGTAGAAGTAACTCCCAGGGTTTGAAAATAAAGGCAATAGGTACTACCTCATCACCACTTCCCAGTACCCACAAGTATTCAAGTCCTAACCATGCATTGTTTGAGGATTGAGACTAATGCATAAAATCTGGGTAATAAGGGGGTATGATCAAAGTGTTACTTGCCTTGCTGACGATCTGAAAACCCTAGTGACTCATAGTAGCACGCTTCGCACTCCGGAAACTCTACCACCAACAAACAATAGCATACATAAGCAATAATGCAAAAGAAGAAAAGGTAAAAATCAAATAAAAAGATCCAAACTGAAAGTTCAACTGAAGAGCTTTGATTTGCAAAAACAATCAACCGAATCGGATCTACGAAACTCAAACTGTGGTCAAAAGAAGTTCGAAAGCAAATCTGCTTGGAAGCAAATTTTAATTTGTCAAAACCAGTTTCGAGTTTGTTATCTGGAAAGAGCGGATCAAGCCAAAGATTTTAGCGTTGGTTTCACAGGATTTGGAGGAGCGAGCTAAAAGTTGCGAAGGTTTGAAGATCAGGGGCTAATCTGTAATAAAAATAATTGTGGATAGGTCCCTGGCCGAAAAATAAAATAAAAAGAAAATCCTATCGAACGAATCACTATCAGGGACAAACGAGCGAATACGTTTTCTTATAGAGACTTTTGAACGAGTGCTCGCTAATTAGCGAACTCGAAAAACCAATCTAAGGAAAACCCCCCAAAAAACCGGGCGACGGTTCCGCGGTTTTTTCCGGTTCTTAAAAGAAACGGCGGTCGGCGGCGGCGGTATCCGGCGAACGGCGCGGCTGCGGCTCCCGCATCGGCGGCGTGGGGCTTTGGCATCGGGCGGCGGCGCTGGCGGCAGCAGAGAGTAGCGGCGGCAGCAAGGCAGCGGTGGCGAGCGGCGCGAGCTGCGATGGTGTGGCTCGGCGGCGGCGGCTCTGGCGGCTTGGGATGAGGAGGAGGGGGGCTGGGGTTCGGCTATTAAAGGCCAGGTCGAGGCGACGGCGGCGTCCGACTTGTGGGAGGGGTCGGGCGGCGCAGGGCGGGGCACGCTGGGACTCCTCCAGAGTCTGGCGGCGGCACGGCGGCGCGGCGCGGCTCGACTGGACCTTTGGCCTACTTAGGCGGCGAACAATTTTTTTGAAGTGTTCTAATAAATATAAAAATATTCTAAAATTGCCAAAAACAATTTTCACCGTCTAAACCTATTATTTAGAACAAAGTGAACAGTTTTTTCGCCTAAAAATGCAATTTTCAAAAATGCATATTTTTCTAATTCAAATAAAAACAAAATAAAATATACATTTGATTTGAAAAAATTTCCTCCAATTTTCCTCTCTTTTTGAAGAAGTCGTATTATCTTCTCTCTTTTATTTTTAATATTATAAATATTTGGAGAAAAAATATTAAAACCAAATTGATCCTCTTTTCAAATTTGAGAAAATTCAAATATGAAAATAAATGAAATCCCCAACTCTCTCCTTTGGTCCTTGAGTTGCTTAGGATTTCTAGGATCACAACTAAAATGCAAATAAAATATGATATGCATATGATAACCTATGTATAACATCCAAATTGAAAATTGGGATGTTACAAACCTACTCCGCTTATGATGAATCTCGCCCTCGAGATTCGGGTTGGCTGGAGAATAGGTGTGGGTGGTCTTTCCGTAGGTCTTCTTCTCGCTCTCAGGTGGCTTCATCCTTGGTATGGTGGCTCGACTGAACTTTCCAAAACTTGATAACCTTGCTGCAGGTAACTCTACTGGCAAACTCAAGAATCTTGACGGGTTTCTCCTTGTAGGTTAGATCACTCTCCAACTAAATTGCTTCTAGGGGCACTGTATCTCTTAGAGGAATATCGGTCATCTCAGCATTACACTTCTTCAACTAGGAAACATGAAACACATCGTGAACTCCTGACAATCCTTCGAGTAACTCCAACTTGTAGGAAACCTCTCCCATACATTCCAGAACTCGGTAAGGTCCTACAAATCTCGGGGCTAACTTTAAATTAACTCCAAATCGTTTAACTCCTCGGAGTGGTGACACACGAAGGTATGCTCTATCTCCAATTTCATAGACTACCTCCTTGCCTTTAGTATTGGTATAACTCTTCTGCCTGGACCGAGCTACCGCCAGTCTATCTCGAATCAACTTAACTTTCTCTTCGGACTCTTTGATCAAATCCGGTCCAAACAACTGACGGTCTCCAACTTCATCCCACATTAACGGTGTCCTGCATCACCTTCCATACAAGGCTTCAAAAGGGGACATCTTCAAACGAGCAACATAATCGTTGTTGTATGAGAACTCTACATAAGGAAAATTGTCATCCCAACATGTCCTCCAGAATCTGATTGACTCTCTTGGTCTATCCATCTGTCTACGGATGAAAGGTTGTACTGAACTCTAGCCTAGTACCCAAAGTATGGTGCAGCTGATTCCAAAACTTTGAGGTAAACTGTATCCCTCTATCTGATATGATGGTCCTCGGAACTCCATGCAGACATATGATCCTGGTCATATATATCTTGGCCAACTTTGCACTTGTATATGTGGTTTTCACTGGGATAAAGTGAGACACTTTGGTCAAGCGATCAACTACTAGCCAGATTGAATCATATCCCGATCAGGTCCTGGGTAATCTGGTGATAAAATCCGTGCCAAGCTTGTCCCACTTCCATTCGGGTATCGGCATAGGTTGTAATAATCCTGATGTCTTCTGATGTTCTGCCTTAACTCTTTGGCATACATCGCATAGTGCTACATACACGACAATATCCTTCTTCATACCTATCCACCAGAAACATTCCTTCAAATCCAAATACATCTTGGTGTTTCTGGAGTGAATCGAATGTGGCAAGTCATGAGCTTCCTGAAGTATTAACTTCCTGATCTCCACATTATTAGGCACATATACACGATCCTCAAACCAAAAAGTCTTGTGTTCATCCCCCCGAAAATCCTTGGCTTTTCCTTAGCCCATACTCTCCTTTATCTCAGCAATTTCCTTATCATCCTTCTGGGCTTCTCGAATCTTTCCCAATAACATAGACTGAACCTCCATTGTTGCAACAAAACCTCTTGGAACTATCTCCAAACGAAGCCCCTTGAGATCGTCAACTTACTCCTGCGGTAATCCTCCTCTTACGAGGGTATTGACATAACTCTTGTGGCTCAAAGCGGCTGCTACGACATTGGCCTTTCCTGGATGATAATGCAACTTCATATCGTAATACTTTATGAGCTCCAAGCATCTCCTCTACCTAAGATTCAACTCCTTCTATGTGAAAATGTACTTCAAACTCTTGTGATCCGTGTACACATCACACCTATTTCCAATCAGAAAATGTCTCGAGGTCTTGAGTGCATGCACTACGGCTGCTAACTCCAAATCATGTGTGGCATAATTCAACTCATGAGGTCGAAGCTGTCGTGAGGCATATGAAACAATTCTTCTGTCTTGCATAAGTACACCTCCATGTCCCAAGCGAGAAGCGTCGCAATTAACTTGGAAATCCTTGCGTATATCCGGAAGAATCAACACTAGGGCTGTACCAAACGTTTCCTCAACTCCTGAAAACTGGCCTCACAATCTTCGGTCCATTTGAACTTGGTGTCCTTCTTCAACAACTCGGTCCTGGGTTTCACAATCTTGGAGAAATTCTCAATGAACCTCCTGTAATATCCTGCGGGTCCCAGAATACTGCGGACCTCTCCAACCGAGGTGGGTGCCAACCACTCTGTGACAGACTGAACCTTGGTAGGGTCTACTTCTATACCTTGTCCTGATATAACATGTCCAAGAAATCCAACTTCCTTCAACCAAAACTCAAACTTGCTAAACTTGGCATACAGCTGGTGTTCCCTCTGCTTCTCGAGAACTAAGCACAAGTGTTTTTTTGACCTTGACTAAGCACAAGTGTTCCTTGTGTTCCTCGTCATTCTTCGAGTACACCAAAATATCATCAATGAATACCACAACAAACTTATCCAAAAACTCCATGAATACCTTGTTCATCATACTCATAAAAAAGCAGGGGCATTAGTCAATCCAAATGACATGGCCGTGTACTCATATAGCCTGTATCTTGTGGTGAAAGTTGTCTTAGGGATATCCTGTTCTCGAATCTTCAACTAGTGGTATCATGATCGAAGATCGATCTTGGAGAATACTTTAGCTCCTTGCAACTGGTCAAACAGATCATTGATCATCAGTAGTGGGTACTTATTCTTGATCGTCACTTCGATCAATGCCTGATAATCAACCATTCTTAGATATCCACCCTTCTTCTCAACTAAGAGCACTAGGGCTCCCCACGGTGATGAACTTGGTTGGATGTAACCTTTCTCCAATAACTCCTTAATCTGCTTCTTAATTTCCTAAAGATCATTTGCGGGCATCTGATACGGTCTCTTCGATATTGGTCCGGTGCCTGGCAACAGCTCTATCAAAAACTCAATATCTTGATCTGGCGGCATGCCTGGTAATTCCTTTGGAAATACATCCGGGTAATCCTTCACAACAGGCACTTCCTCATAAACAACTCCCGGGAGAGAATTCACTTGGGTCCTCCTTGGCGCATGCCTAGACACATACTTGATCCTTTTTCCCTCTGGGGTGGGAAGTAAAATTGACTTACTAGCACAATCGATATTTCCTCCATACATGGATAGCCAATCCATGCCTAGTATCACATCCAATCCTTGTGACTCTAAAATTATCAGCTCTCAGGGGAAAACATGCCTACCTATGGTCAATGGCATCTGAAAACATCCACTGCTTGTCATATACTCCGCTCCAGGTGAGCTTAGTAACATAGGTGTCTTAAGAACTTTGGTGGGCAACTTATATTTATCCACAAATCCCCTTGATATGTAAGAATGTGATGCACCAGTATCAAAAGGAATAGTAGCAGTAAATGACTTAATCAAAAACTTACCTATAACTGCATATGGCTGTTCTTCAACCTCCTCCACGTTAACGTGGTTCACCTGTCCTCTGGTGAAAGGGTTGGGCTTCTTCCCAGAGTTCCCATTTCCATTCCTTCCTTCAAGGCATTCGGTGGCGTACTATTTAGTCTTCCCGCACTTGAAACAAGTAATTTGACTTAGATCCTTCTTGGCGGGTGTTGCTAGGTTGGAACGGTTCTGGCTGTCGCTTCCTCCATTCCTGTTTCCATTCTTAGGCCCACTATGGTTATATGAGCTTCCTCCATTGTGAGTATGGCCTCCATGGTTATGGGTGTAACCTCTGGAGTTAGGGGTAAAGCGAGGCTTCTGCTGAGCTCCAAAATTATACTTCCCTTGTCCAAACTTCCTTTTGCGGCTCTCTATCTGTTGTTGCTTTCCTTCAATCATAAGGGCCCTGTCTACCGAATCCTAGTAGTTATTGAATGTTGCCACCATCAACTTCATGCTCAGCTCATCATTCATCCCTTCCATAAACTTCTCCTGCTTCATGGCATCGGTGGCCACATCGTCCGAGGAATAGCGTGGTAACTTACCAAACTCATCCACGTACTGGCCCACAATACGATTCCCCTAGCTAAATTGCGAAACTCACGCTTCTCCATACTCATTGCTCTAGTTGAGACAAGGGCGGTATGGAAAGCTTGCTAAACCTGATCCCATGTGACATTGGCTATGGGAAAGTGGCTGTGTAATTCTCCCACTGAGAGAGTCTTGGATTAGGGGGTCTCCGAACAGCCGGACTATATCCTTTGGCCGGACTGTTGGACTATGAAGATACAGGATTGAAGACTTCATCCCGTGTCCGGATGGGTCTCTCCTTGGCATGGAAGGCAAGCTTGGCAATACGGATTTGTTGGTCTCCTCCCTTGTAACCGACTCTGTGTAACCCTAGCCCCCTCCGGTGTCTATATAAACCGGAGGGTTTAGTACATAGGACAATATACAATCATACCATAGGCTAGATTCTAGGGTTTAGCCTCTATGATCTCGTGGTAGATCAACTCTTGTAATACTCATATCATCAAGATCAATCAAGCAGGAAGTAGGGTATTACATCCATTGAGAGGTCCCGAACCTGGGTAAACATCGTGTCCCCCGCCTCCTGTTACCATCCGCCTTAGACGCACAGTTCGGGACCCCCTACCCGAGATCCGCCAGTTTTGACACCGACATTGGTGATTTCACTGAGAGTTCCACTATGTCGTCGTCATAAGGAGGGCTGGCTCGTCTCGTTGTCAAGAACAACATCACCTCTGGGGGAGCCCTGGCTGTAGGCCAAACTCTCCAACTAGGCCGCTTCGTCATGACCGCCCACTCGACCACTGCGCCGACGATGACTTCTCGGGTCATCGAAAATAGCCTCCACATCGGCTTGAAATTCGCCGAGCAGATGGATCCAATGGAGCTCTCCTATTTGAACGAGCTCTTGGATCGCATCACCGCTCTGGGAATCGCCATGGACTACAATCGGATTGGGATTAAACCCGACCAAAGGGAGATTAAGTCTCCACCGGTCACCCATCAGATAGCGGTGGTGGAGGAGCAATGCGGTGATTCTTCCTCTATCCTGAGGACGAGCTATCTCTTGATTCCCGAGCTCTCTGAGCTGGATACCCATCCACAGGAGGATATCGCCCTAACCCTGAACCTAGAATCAGGCTGCATGCTGAACCTGCGGGGCAACATCCCGGAGCCAAAACTTCCAAGATCGGAAACTCCCCATCCTTTGGGTCTCAGATTGGGTCAAGGTCTGGACTTAAATCCACCCACCCACCCAGATATAAACGATCTTTCCCACATTAGGTGAGAGCCCCAAGAGAGAGTACATCACTATTGGGCCAGATTCCTCCTTGTAATGAACAAGGTCAAGGATTGTCGCGAGGAAGACGCAATTTTGTTCTTTTGCAACAATTGCACGGACAAGGGAATCCTCAACGCCATAAGTCGTTGTGGCATTGCACACTTCGCTGACTTGGCCGTCATAGTGCGAAAGTACTGTACGATGGAAAGCGCCTGGATACCCAAACAAAATTTTGGGATAATCCAGCTCTGACAAAACCCCCAGTCCGAACTAAAAGGGTGCACTCTCATAAGTCGCCCGACTCAATTACAAATAAGCAAAAGCCCACTACAGGGCGTGGAACCGTATTGGAGGGATGGCTTGACGGGCCCTGCAAAATTCATAGTACAGCAGATACCATACCAACACACAGCCTTAGAGCGTGTTGGGTACTCCGGCAGGTGGCCAAGAGAGGTGAGGATCTCCTCATTCAAAACACCGCAGAGCACCATCCCGTGGATACCAATACAGTATTGACAGTCTTCGAGACCTTCACCTCAAATAATAGGTGTAAGCAAGCACTCCGCAGCCTTGCCGTAGTCTGCCATGTGGCAGCAATAAATCCATGGAGCGACACGGCTATCACTTTCAATGCCAGTGACGAACCTAAATTCCAAACAGCCCGAGCACCAGCCGCCTTGGTCCTCAGTCCAATTGTGGATGGCTTTCAGCTTACTAAAGTGCTCATGGACGGCGGCATTGGATTAAACCTCATTTATGAGGACACCCTTAAAAAATGGAAATAGACAGAAATCGTATTGAGCACAGCAGCACGACCTTCCGAGGAATCATCCCCAGTCGGGAGGCACGTTGCGTTGGGAAAATCACACTAGATGTGGTATTCGGCACTCTGGAGAATTACAGGTCCGAAGAAATTACATTCCAAGTGGCCCCGTTCAGTAGCGTATACCACGCCCTTTTAGGGCGGGAGGCATTCACGATCTTCCAAGCCATACCCCATTACGGGTACATGAAGCTCAAAATGCTTGGGCCCAATGGAATCATCACTCTAGCTAGTGATCCGGACATAGCACTCCGCGGCGAGAACAAAACAGCCGCACTGGCCCTCGAGGCATTATCCGAAGCCCTTGCGGCGGAGGAATTAACTGCGTTGCGCTCCACAGTGGAGAGGGACGACGTGATACTCGACAAAAGATCCAAGTCCACCTCTTTTAAAGCAGCGGATGAAATAGTCAAATTCCAAGTCCATCCAACGGACCCCACAAAAACAACATCCATCGGGGCACAGTTAAACCTCGCTGTAGACGCTGCATTACGGGAGTTCCTGCGCGAGAATTGGTACATATTCGCCTGGCATCCTTCAGACATGCCAGGAATCCCACGCAGGCTGGCCGAGCACCTAAAGGGATTCAAGCCGGTCAAGCAGACTCTTCGGCGTTTCTCCGAACCTAAGCGAAAAGCCATGGGAGAGGAGCTAGCTATGTTACTGGAGGCTGGATTAATTAGAGAAATAAAACATCCAGACTGGCTAGCAAACCTGGTAATGGTACCAAAGAAGGACAAATCCTAGCGCCTATGCGTTGACTTCAAGGAACTTAATAAGGCTTGCCCAAAGGATCCCTTCCCCTCCATCGCACCGATCAAATTATCGACGCCACCACAGGACATGACTCGGCGTGCTTCCTCGACGCATACTCCGATTACCAACAAATTAAGATGGCGGAGTCCAATCAAGATGCAACGGCATTTATCACTCCATACGGCCCCTTCTGTTTTAACACAATGCCCTTTGGGCTCAAAAACGCCAGCGCAACGTATCAACGCATGATTCCGACATGTCTGGAAAAGCAGATCGGCAAAATAGTGGAGGCATACGTAGACGATGTGGTCGTTAAAACCAGACATGTCGACTCCTTAATAGACGACTTGAGGCTCACGTTCGACAATCTCCGAACATACGACATTAAGCTCAATCTAGAAAAATGCGTTTTTGGCGTACCCGCCGGAAAGCTCCTAGGCTTCATCATCTCCAGTGGAGGAATTGAAGCAAATCCGGCTAAAATTCGAGCTATGTTGCAGTTGGCTATCCCAACTGACCTCAAGCAAATCCAGAAGTTAACTGAATGTGTGGTGGCCTTAAGACGCTTTATCTCTCGGTTGGGAGAAAAGGCACTCCCCCTTTATCGCCTTATTGGGCGCACCAAACACTTCGAGTGGACGCACGCAGCCACGGACAGATTGGAAGAAATAAAAGCCATCCGGGCCACCAACCCAATCTTGGCCACACCAAATGTCAGTGAACCAATGCTGTTATATATAGCGGCAACTCACCAAGTTGTAAGCGCAGTAATCGTCGTCGAACGGGAGACGGACAGACATAAATTCCCACTTCAAAAGCCAGTATATTATGTATCCACTATCCTCACTCCATGCAAATCACAGCACCCACATTATCAAAAGATAGCATACGCGGTATTCATGGCATCCCGGAAATTACGACACTACTTTCAAGAGTGTTCAATTACAGTGGCCTAAGAAGTACCACTCAACAACATAATAAACAACAGCAATGCCACGGGCCGGATTGCCAAATGGGCTATCGAGCTCCTCCCGTTTGACATAACGTATAGACCACGGTGAGCCATTAAGTCGCAAGTACTGGCCAATTTCGTCACCGAGTGGACAGAAGCCGAACTCCCTGAAGAGTACGGCGCGTACTCCAATTGGATCATGCACTTTGATGGCTCTAAAATGCTGGCTAGTCTGGGGGCTGGCGTCGTCCTGACGTCCCCCACGGAGATACAGTCCAATACATACTCCAAATACTATACAAAGACTCCAACAATGCAGCCGACTACGAGGCCCTATTACAAGGTCTCCGGATGGCAGTTTCCATGGGCATTCAACACCTGGAGGTGCGTGGGGACTCGAACCTCGCAATATCTCAAATAAATGGAGACTTCGATGCCAAGGATCCAAAAATGGCGGCATATCACAACGCCGTCCTCAAAATTTCAGCTCGGTTCGAGGGGCTTGAATTCCACCATGTGGCCCGGGAAAACAATCAGGTGGCGGATATCCTCGCCCGTATCGGTGCTAAGCGCGATCCTGTCCCACCTAACATCTTCTTGGAGAGGCTATTCAAGCCATCCGTGGTATGGGAAGGGGACACCGGTAACAATAGTCCAGATCCGGCCACAACACCAGATACCGAGCACTGTGACACAATCGGAGGATCTGCCATCGAAATAGCACCTTCAGCCCACGTGATAATGGCCGTCATCGCCCCATGGACAGAACCATTCCTGGCCTACCTAACCAGGCAGGAACTACTCGAGGACCAAAATGAGGCACGCCGCATAGTGCGGCGAACTAAAGCCTACAAGGTCCACGAGGGAGAGCTCTATAAGAAAAGCACTACCGAAGTCCTTCAAAGGTGCATCTCCGAAGAGGAAGTGCGGAAGCTTTTGGCAGAAATCCATGCTGGACTCGGCGGCCACCATGCCGCAGTCCTGGCCCTTGTAAGCAAGGCCTTCCATACATGTTTCTATTGGCCGACGGCCCGAGCAGATGCACAGGATCTAGTCCAACGTTGCGTCGGTTGCTAGCTTTTTGCAAACCAAAGCCATATGCCGCCTACCACTCAATAAACAATCCCCATTACTTGGCCCTTTGCGGTCTGGTGGCTTGATATGGTCGGACCCCTTAAAGGGGGAACCCATAAGAAAAAATACTTACTGGTCATGGTGGATAAATTCACCAAATGGATAGAAGCCAAACCCGTTAAAACGGCTGAATCCGGACCGGTGATAGACTTCATATCTGGGGTTGTACACCGTTATAGCATCCCTCACAGCATCATCACTGACAATGGCACGAACTTTACAGCCGACGAGGTAAAACTTTGGTGCGGCAACATGGGCATCAAGCTCGATTATGCTTCTGTCTATCACCCGCAAACTAACAGTCAAGTCAAGCGAGCAAATGGTCTTATCACGAGCAGCATCAAACCCAGATTAGTGCGGTCCTTAAAGGAATCAAACACGCACTGGGTAGAGGAGCTCTACTCCGTACTATCGGGGCTGCGGACCACGCCGAATTGCACTATCGGATACACACCGTTTTTATGGTGTACGGCACAGAGGTGGTTCTGCCTTGCGACATAATTCATGACTCACCTCGAGTGCCCATGTAAGAAGAAAAAGAGGCCGAGCTCGATCGGCAGGACAGTTTGGATGCCCTGGAGGAGGAGCGCGACGTGGCAAAAGCCCGTTCTGCATTCTATCAGCAACATGCTCGAAAGTATCAAAGCAGAGAAGTACGGGCCAAAACCTATAACATTGGTGAACTAGTTCTACACCTGCCGGAGAAGAAAAAGAACAAGCTCAAGCCCAAATGGGAAGGTCCCTTCATTATTGATCAGGTTCTGACCGGTGGGGCGTACCATCTGCGGGATGCATCGGACAATCGACTCGAGCCAAACCCATGGAACACAGCCAGACTCCGAAGATTCTATGCCTAGTGACGGACTCTATGTTCGTCTCCTTACCCCCGTCAATTTTTTGCATATCCGTTATCTGTCTTTTCTCTCTTCTTTTTTCTTCTCCTCAAGGCCTTAAAAGGCTAACTTGTGTCTTGACTACACAATCTTGATGCGCTAACATCGCTCATTATACCTGGGGGGCTTCTTATACAGAAGCTTAATATAACTATTTTTCTAGGCTTTATGCCCCACACATGTGTTATTCTTCCACATGTACCTTTTTCGCCATTATATGCATCGATATGACTTAAGTTTTGGCCAAGTTGGGTTGCCAGGCTCTTGTATTTATGCCCTACGTTCCCGTTAATTCGGCTAGGGCATAAGGGGAGCACCTCTACGATTGTTACTGCCGGGTCAGCCGGATGTGTACCTCAGACTGGGTGAAGCCGAAAGCTAGCGTTCTGAACAGAATATTCGGTCGGTGAACAAAAGATGACTTTTATTTATTTTGATACATGCCCCCAGATGTTTATAGCCAGCGTCTCTTTTCGCAGTTCAAACATGCACATTAGGGCATGCGTACCTAGGGAAAGGAACCCTTAACGGAACTATTCTCCCTGGAATATGTTTCTTACTATCCATGTAATATAGCATAGCTAGTTGGGTACTTGTCTGTTCAAGCACTTATGACCCCTAAGCCTGGTTTCCACGCATACCCCGGGTTTTACATAACCGAGCGGGTATACCGGACTATCGGGTCCAGAGGTCGAAGCGAAAAGGTCCGCCATGACAAATGATTTACAATCCGGCTAGGGACATTATATATGTCACTTAAAGTACATAGTCACTAAGACTGACTAAATTCTTCTTCTATACCATCCAATAGGCTGTCTAGCCTACAATCCTGTTGGGAATACTTTGCGGCTAATTCTACTTGGTCATACACCAAACTGACGGGGATTTCTTTCCTATCGGGCCCCATAGGTCCGACCTCGGCCATGTGGTTTGGGTCAGCTTTGGTATATTGCGTCTTCACCATAGCCCAGGCTTCCCTTGCACCTTGTCGGCAGGCTGATATCTTCCATAATCGGAAGCATCGCCGCGCTCCCTTGAGCTTCTCTATAAGATCCCCCATGCCTCCTGGCATGGAGGCGGGTGGCCACAAGGCTTGGGCAATATCCTGCATCACCTGCCAAACTTGTTCGTGCAGTTGTGAGAGCTCTGGTAGAAGATCACCCGCAGACCCAGGCATCTCCTCCGTGGGACGACCCATCAGCATACTTACAGAGATAACTTTGTTAGCCGGCTTCTTCACCGAACTCTTTCAAAAGTTCGTTCAAGCACTTACTGAAAATGCCGCGTCGAAGACGATTATTCTCCTTCACAGAGTCCGCAAGCTGGGCTTGGACATCTTTCAGTTCCATGCCCAGCTGGATATTGGCGTCCTGGAGATTATTTTTCTCCTGCCTGACCCGCGTAAGCACGCGCTCGCCAGCATTTAGCTGTCGATTAGCACGTTGCGCATTCTCAGGCACGGCCTCCGGATTCACTCCGGAGTCATCTGCAACATCTATTTTTAGATTTGCATGCATGCCGCATACTATCTGGTACATGTCATTCTTTGTAATGGAAACAAGTGTTACCAGAGGGGGCCTTCTCGGACTCCTTCAACGCGACAACCGCGGCCCGTAGCTCGGCTTTGCACTCTTCCAGCTCTTGAGACAATTGGGTATTCTTCTCTGTAAGAACCTGCACAAATAATGATCCTTAAATCAGTTGTGTCAACTGTTTCAAGTCTCAGGGGCTACTGATATATATATCGTCAAATTTTCTTACCCGTATATCCTTTACATACTGGTCCATGGCTCTGGCAAGGCCGTTTTGAGCAGCACAGATGTATGCGTCTCCTGAGTTGAAGGCATCGAACGCCTCTTGGGAGAAACAAGCGTCACGAAGTACGGCCCGACGACGCCTGTGATTCATGGCGCTCTCCACTTTGGAATTTGTAGCAGATTTTCTATCTGCATCCTCTATAGGAGGAGCATCCGGCGTTCGTCTCATGTTAGCTTCCACCTCTATGTCCGGCCCTGGAGCCCGACTGGTGGAGGCGTGATCGGCAACCTCTCCGGATATAGTCCAGCGAGCGTTTTTCCTCCTAGGAAACATGGACGTCATTATATCTTAAGAAAGACGACAACAATGGAGCGAGGTTCTGTATCATACCTCTGCGCCGGCGTCTTAGTCCTGACCGCCTTCCTTTTTAGCCTACCCGGCTTCGGTGTCCCTTGTTGGAGAGTCACTGCGGGTTCGGCATGGCGTCCCGAGGGCCTTCCCAGTAAAACACCATATGTGTACAGTAGGTGAAGTGCATAAAAGGGGATCCTTCTCGGAAGTTGGGACTCCGGTTTTTCTTACATGCGATGCAGGGAGTAGCCAAGGATAGTCGGCTATGATGGCCACCATGGCATCATCACAGCTCAATTGATAGAATGTCCTATCAATCAGCTCCACAAATATGTCCGGATCCTCTTCGAGTGCGGGATCGGGGGCCCGGTCAGGGTCCTCCGGTTGTGGAGGTGGGCTTTTGACCTCCCTTACGGCTTTTCGTAGTTCCTGCCATGAAATGGCAAGGTGAGTATTTATGACGAAGAATGCGGGAAGGTTGGGAGTAAAAAGTGACAGCTCACCCAGCTTGGAGGGTTGTACATGGAGAATCCATCCCGTGGCTTAATACAGATGAACTCCTCTTCCTCTCCCTTGAACAAATCGGACAGAACTTTTGCTAGAGCAGCAACTAAGTCTGGTCCCTTACACCCGTAGCGGGTGGCATCATCTTCCCTGCTAAAGTGCCACATGGGGTGCCCTCGATATTGAAGTGGCTGCACCCCCTACATTATACATATTGACATAACCTCGATTATTGTCAATCCTGATTGAGCCAGCACTTTTATCCGGCCCATCAGGTAAAGGACTTCTCCGTTATCTTCCTCCTGAGGGCTCCGTGGGCGCCAGCTTCGGTGTTTCTTCAAAGGGGCATTGTTGAACTCGGGAAGACCCATCCGAATAGGATCTGGAAGGGGGACGTCCTCCATGTAAAACCACTCCGAAGGCCAGTCTTCGGACATCTTCTTCGGGGTACCGGACAGGTATTCGGTCCCGACGATGCGCCATATTTTGGATCCGCCCACTTGATATATTGACCCCTTCTGTGTGCAGGGCACAAGGAAGAATAGCCTCTTCCACAGCTCGAAATGAGCTTCGCAGCCCAGAAACATCTCACAAAGGGTAACATAACCAGCGATGTGTAATATGGAAGCGGGGGTGAAATTATGCAACTGGAGGCCATAAAACTCCAGGAGCCCGTGGAGGAACGGATGGATCGGAAATCCAAGTCCCCTAAGTAAGTAAGGGACAAGGCATACCTGCTCCCCCTTAGAGGGATTGGGGAAGCTCTCTGCTTGCTCCCCGCCATTATAGGTGGTGAGCCCGGCTCGAACGGGTACCATATACGCTGGAGGGAGAAATCCCTGAGTCTGTAACTCTACTAATTGGCTGTGCAGGATGGAACACTTCTCCCAGTCACCGGGCTTAGCGCTACAGGAGTAGGAGGAGGATCTGCGATGGTCGGCCATGTTGGAATGGATTTTTCTGAGAGCGCTCCGATGGATACTCGCCGTGGGAGGATGGTGTGGTCTGGATCTAAGAATCCCCGTCTCTTTAATAGATAGTTTACTTACATGGCTAGGGTGGCGAATGTAAAAATGCCCTGGCTCCTCGCATTCGCTCGACACATGGAAGATAGCCCTTATTGGGCACGGAAGCCAAGAAGTGCAACATTTATGGGGAGCCGGACACTACTCAGCAGATATTCAGAATTTGGAGAAGAACCCGCCTTCCAATGCCGAAGACAAATCTGCGGGTCGGACTCATCATCATTGAAGCCTGGTTCGGGGGCTATTGAGGGAGTCCTGGATTAGGGGTCTCCGGACAACCGGAATATATCCTTTGGCCGGGCTGTTGGACTATGAAGATACAATATTGAAGACTTCGTCCTGTGTCCGGATGGGACTCTCCTTGGCGTGGAAGGCAAGCTTGGCAATACGGATATGTAGATCTCCTCCCTTGTAACTGACTCTGTGTAACCCTAGCCCCCTCCGGTGTCTATACAAACCGGAGGGTTTAGTCCGTAGGACAATATACAAGCATACCATAGGCTAGCTTCTAGGGTTTAGCCTCTATGATATCGTGGTAGATCAACTCTTGTAATACTCATATCATCAAGATCAATCAAGCAGGAAGTAGGGTATTGCCTCCACTGAGAGGGCCCGAACCTGGGTAAACATCGTGTCTCCCGCCTCCTGTTACCATCTGCCTTAGACACACAGTTCGGGACCCCCTACCCGAGATCCGCCAGTTTTGACACTGACACCCACCATGAGGATGTGGGTCCATCCAATTGATGTGCGGCAAAGCACACCTTCTTAGCATCTGTGCAACCTGCAGTGGTCAGCTCCCTTCGAATCCTACAAAGCCAGTCATCAGCAACAATCCGCTCGGTGCTACTGGAAAACACCGGTGAATTGAACCTCAAAAAACAGGCTAAGTTGTCAACTGGATGTGGTGGCGGTGGATTGTTATTGTTGTTGTTGTTGCTGCTGCCTTGGTTCTGGACTAGTAGCTGCATGAAGGCATTCTGCTATTGGATCAACTGAGTGAGCTCCGGTGGGAAGACAAATCCGGGGTCACGTCTTGGAGGCATCTGATGGGTTTAGAGGGGAGAGATTAGAATATAGTGAGGTCTAAAGACAAAATCACTACCCATATGCACATGAGACAAACACATTCGTATCACACCGCTCAATTCAAACAAGGGCATACAGTTGATCTAACTACCATTATAAATTACTCAGACTACTACTATATACATGGGGGAATACTACTGATAACATGGTGGTCGACTAGAAATTTTGATCGGAAGAAGACTCCCTGATATCTGCTCCAGCTTCGTCTTCATAACCATCATCACTGTCGGGATCAGAGTCGGTGTCGTCGATGATGAGTAGTCTTCGGGATGGTCGTCACCTCCTGGCGCAGGGTGTCCCATGAATATTCATAGCTTCTTCTTTAGGTCTTCGTTCTTCTCCGGTAGTACTACAATTTCCTCTTCATATCCATCGCGTGTAGACTTGAGTTCCTCTTCTAGCTCCATGTTCCTAGTCATCACCTTCTTCAGGTCTATCATGCTGGCGCACATCTGGTTCTCCTGACAACGAATGTGCTGGTTCAACTCCTGGATGTAGGCTGCAATGGACTTGTCCCTCCTGGTGCAAATCATCTCCCATTGCTCATCTTGGCGTCCACATATCTGGTAGATGGTGTCGTTAAGATCCTTGTGGTAAACTTCGCCGATGCGTGCCGGGGCGATCTGAGCTGCCATGCTCTTTCCTAGACTCCAGGTTGGTGCATCAACAAAAAACTCTATGGGCTCCGTAACTGGTGTGGATGTCCTTCTTGGAACATGTACTTGAATTCTCCAACGCTCTTCTTTCGGTAGCGTGGCAGTGTAGGTCCCGGTGAAGCTTGGTATTCCGATGTTCAGGTATCTAGTGGCCTCCTTCAGGTGCCGTCCAAAAGGGGTGTCTTCATCCGGTTGAGCAATTCCTTGGGTCTGCCATCTATAGAGTGGAAACTGGAGAAGAATCGGAAATGAGTAGAGAAGAGGTTCCTATGGCTCATCGTAGTGGTCGCGTCCTACATTCAGCGTGTGCTCTAATACCGTCTTGTAGCGGTCGGACCTTAGACGGTCAAATCTCTGTGCATAAGTGTCATCCCTGGATCGGTAATGTTGACACATATAGTACTTGAAGCATTTATAACATAGTTCAATCGCACACTTATTACATCGAATATCTCAAAAGAAAGTACTTATTACAATAATATGCTAGAAGGCCATCAAATGAAGATAGCAGCGGAAACTTCGAAGGTAAAATGAGTCCATCAACTCCAACGGCATAGCTGAGTGCACGACAAAGACCTAGAATACCTTACTCTTTGTCTGAAAACTCTGCAACATAATACGTTGCAGCCTGTGTAGGTCAGCACATGGAATATGCTGGCAAGATAACACTATAAAGCAATGAACAAGTAACTGGTATAACTATATGCATATTTGGCTGGTGGAGGCTCTATGTTTAGCGTTTGCAAAAAGCTAGTTTTTCCCTACAATAAAGGAATATATTTTATTTATCTACAAAGTTTGTTGAAAACATTGAGAAGGTTCCTCCACCTCAATCCCAAATTAAAGTAATCATCAAACCAACAATGTACTTTAGTAAAGTGATTAGTTTGTACACTCTGCAGAGTTTGCGCACCTTTCCCCACCAGAATCGATCTCCTCCATTGAATTTCTCGCATTGCATGATGTTTGGGAAACGGATGACCGAGGCATAGTCTTTTCGAAGAGGCCCCCTTAACCGATAGATAGGCCGGTACACCTACAATCCCCTACATCTGCTAGCCCATCATGGAAAGGTTTCCCGCAACTTACTCAACTATGCCAGAGCCCATAATGGCTTGTGGCTGCAAACAAAAGTTTGCAGCATGAATAATTTTATGATCCCTTTGAGCCTATGTGGCAAACCAAAGGATAATCACACGGGTCCTCGGGGATATCCCAGGACAACGCTGGATTTCTCCAGGTGCCCAGACAACCACTGGGTACTCCAGGGTGCCTCAACCAATCCACCCAAATGTGTGTTAAAGTAGCTACCTTAAGTTTAACCATTAATTAAAAATCCCACATTTGTCATGGATCACTAAAATCAAACCACGTCTACGAGCATAGCATATCAATATAAGCATAACATAGAAGTAACTCCCATGGTTTGAAAATAAAGGCAATAGGTACTACCTCATCACTACTTCCCAGTACTCACAAGTATTCAATTCCTAACCATGCAGTGTTTGAGGATTGAGACTTATGCATAAAAACTAGGTAATAAGGGGGTATGATCAAAGTGTTACTTGCCTTGCTGATGATCTGAAAACCCTAGTGACTCGTAGTAGCCCGCTTTGCACTCCGAAAACTCTATCGCAAACAAACAATAGCATACATAAGCAATCAAGAATAATATGCAAGGGTGAAACTCAAATAAAAATATCCAAACTGAAATTCAACTAAAGAGCTTCGATTTGCAAAAAGAATCAACCAAATCGGAGCTACGAAACTCAAACTATGGTCAAAATAAGTTCGAAACAAAATCTGCTTGGAACCAAATTTTAATTGTCAAAACCAGGTTCAGGCTAGTTATCTAGAAAGAGGGGATCGAGACGAAGATTTTGGCGTTGGTTTCACTGGATTTGGACGAGCGAGCAAAAAGTTGCGAAGGTTTGAAGATCACGGGCTAATCTGTGATAAAAATAATCGTGGATAGGTCCCTGGCCGAAAAATGAAATAAAAGGAAAAGCCTATTGAACAAACGCTCACTATCAGGGACAAATGTGCGAATACGTTCGCTAACAGAGATGTTCGAACAACGCTCGCTAATTAGCAAACTCAAAAAATAGATCTAAACCGTTCTAACGATAAACCCCAAAAACCGGGCGACGGTTCGGCAGTTTTTACCGGTTCTTAAAAAAGGCGGTCAGCGGCGGCGGGATCCGGCAAACGGCGTGGTGGCGGCTTCGGCGTCGGCGACGTGGGGCTTCGGCAGCGGGCGTCAGTGGCGGCGGCACTAGCGGCGAGAGAGAGTAGTGGCGGCAGCAGGGCAGCGGTGGCGAGCGGCGTAGGCTGCGGTGGTGCAGCTCGGCGGCGGCGGCTCCGGTGGCTTGGGGTGAGGAGGAGGGGGCCAGGTTCGACTTTTAAAGGCCGGGGCGAGGAGGCGGCAGTGTCCGTCTTGGGGGAGGAGTTCGGCGGCGCGGGGCGGGGCGCGCTCGGACTCTTGCGGAGTCCAGCGGCGGCACGGCTGGGCCTTCGGCCCAGTCAGGCGGCGAACAGTTTTTTTAAATAAAATCTCATCCGAAGAAAAATCCTAATAAAATGTATTTTTTTTTCAAAATGCCAAAAAAAAAATTTCACCGCTAAACCTATTATTTAGAACAAAGTGAACATTTTTCTGGCCTAAAAATGCATATTTTTGTAATTCAAATAAACTATCAAATAAAAACCAAATGAAATATAAATTTGATTTTTAAAATTTTCCTCCAATATTCCTTTCTTTTTTAAGAAGTCGTATTATCTTCTCTCTTTTATTTTTAATATTGGAAATATTTGGAGAAAAAATATTAAAACCAAATTGATCCTCTTTTCAAATTTGAGAAAAATAAAATATGAAAATAAATGAAATCCCCAACTCTCTCCTTGGGTCCTTGAGTTGCTTAGGATTTCTAGGATCACAACCAAAATGCAAATAAAATATGATATGCATATGATGACCTGTGTATAACATCCAAATTGAAAATTGGGATGTTACAATATGGACATCAGGTAGCATGTCGAGATGGAGAGGCGTTGAACGGGGCCCTGCTGGTGAGAGGAGACAATGGCTCTAAGGAGATCAAATTCTGGAAGCATAGATATCCGGCGACAGTCGAGATTAAGGGGCGCGGTGCGCCATAGAGGGTACCACCGAGTTGAGAGGACTTGTAGGCGGCAGCAATCCTTGGTGGGGTGAAGCGAGATAAGCTCCCCAAGGATGTCGTCCTAGAGATCGCTGATGCGGTCCACCGGAGATTCTACGGGTTCCTCGTATTCGGGTGGGGGGGGGGGCTCGCCGCTTCTCCCCGCGCTTCTCCCCACGCTGCCGGGTGCGGGATCTACAACTGGCGTCGCCGCTTGCGGGAGCCACATCTTCTTGGTGCTGGGGCTAGCCGACTCCTTTTTCCTTGCGGGCTTCGCGCCGAGCTCACGGGTTTGAGCAGAGTAGCCAGAGATGAGCCTAGTGGTAGTACGAGTGGGGAAGAAGGAGGGCTGGAGTTTTCTGTAGGAGTGGAAGAAGAGGAGCAGGCGTTTCTGTCCGAGTGAGGAAGAAGGTGATACGTCCATTTTGCACCATGTTTTCTTACTGTCATTTACAATGTTTTTATCCATAATAATGCTTTTTGGAGCAATTCTAATGCCTTTTCACTCTTAATTTGCAAGGTACACACCAAGAGGGAGAATTCTAGCAGCTAGAATTCTGGACCTGGAAAAGCTACGTCAGGCCACCTATTCTGCAGAACTCCAAACAAGCTGAAACTTCACGGAGATTATTTAAGTATTATTGGAGAAAATGACGACCAGAGGACTCGGTGCCCATATTTTGGTATGTAAGTCATTTTGACCTAGAAAAAATAAGCAGAGGACTTTTGCTAAGAAGTGCCGCCGCCTCGAGGCAGAACATCAGAAGTAGCAGTTTTGCCCTCCGGCGGAGCGATTCCAACGGGGGAACTTCCCTCCCAGAGGGGGAAATCATCGTCAACATCATCACCAACAACTCTCCCATCTTGGGGAGGGAAATCTCCATCAACATCTTCAACAGCACCATCTCCTCTCAAACCCTAGTTCATCTCTTGTGTTCAATCTTGTTACCGGAACTATAGATTGGTACTTGTGGGTGACTATTAGTGTTGATTACATCTTGTAGTTGATTACTATATGGTTTATTTAGTGGAAGATTACATGTTCAGATCCAATATGCTATTTAATGCCCCTCTGATCATGAGCATGTTTATCATTTGTGAGTAGTTACCTTTGTTCTTGAGGTCACGGGAGAAATCATTTTGCAAGTAATCATGTGAATTTGATATGTGTTCGATATTTTGATAGTATGTATGTTGTGATTCCCTTAGTGGTGTTTGTGAAGGTCGACTACATGACACTTCACCATATTTGGGCCTAAGGGAATGCATTGTAGAGTAGCAATTAGATGATGGGTTGCGAGAGTGACAGAAACTTGAACCCCAGTTTATGCGCTATTCCATATGGGACCGATTGGATCCAAAAGTTTAATGATATGGTTAGAATTTATTCTTAATACTTTTCTCGTAGTTGCGGATGCTTGCGGGAGGATTAATCATAAGTAGGAGGTTTGTTCAAGTAAGAACAACACCTAAGCAGCGGTCCACCCACATATCAAATTATCACAGTAGCGAACACGAATTAAACCAACATGATGAAAGTGACTAGATGAAATTCCCGTGTACCCTCAAGAACGCTTTGCTTATCACAAGAGACCATTTTAGCCTGTCCTTTGCCTCAAAAGGATTGGGCTACCTTGCTGCACTTTTGTTACTACTATCGTTACTTGCTCATTACAAATTATCTTGCTATCAAACTACTCTACTACTTACAATTTCAGCACTTGCAGACATTACCTTACTAAAAACTACTTGTCATTTCGTTCTGCTCCTCATTGGGTTTGACACTCTTACTTGTCGAAAAGAGCTACAGTTGATCCCCTATACTTGTGGGTCATCAAGGCTATTTTCTGGTGCCGTTGCTGGGGTGTGAAGTGCTTTTGGTAAGTGGAATTGGTAAGGAAACATTTATATAGTGTGCTGAAATTTATTGTCACTTGTTACTATGGAAAACAATCCTTTGAGGGGTTTGTGAGGGGTATCTTCACCTCATCCGGAACCACAATTAGCTAACCCTCAACCTACTGCACCTACTTAAAATATTGAATATGAAATTCCTTCGGGTATGATTGAACAATTGCTAGCTAATCCTTATGCAGGAGATGGAACCGAACATCCTGATATGCACTTGATATATGTAGATCAAATTTGTGGATTGTTTAACCTTGCAGGTTTACTAGGAGATAAAGTTATGAAGAATCTTTTACATTTATCTTTGAAGAGAAAAGCATTGTCATGGTATAGGCGATGCGATGAAATTGGATCATGGAATTGGAATTGTTTGAAATTGGAGTTCCACCAAAAAATGTATTGTATGCATCTAGTTCATCATGATCGGAATTATATATATAATTTTTGGCCTCATGAGGGAGAAAGTATCGCTCTAGCTTGGGGGAGGCTTAAATCAATGTTATATTCATGCCCCAATCATGAGCTCTCAAGAAAAATTATTATTCAGAACTTTTATGCCCGGCTTTCTCGTAATGATCAAACCATGCTTCATACTTCTTGTGATCATTCTTTTATGAAGAAGACTATTGAATTCTGGTGGGATCTTTTGGAAAAAATTTAACGCAACTCTGAAGATTGGGAACTTGACAAAGGTAAAGAGTCAGGTATTAAAATTGAGTATGATTGTGTTAAATCTTTTATAGATACCGATGCTTTTCAAAAGTTTAGCACTAAATATGGACTTGACTCTGAGATAGTAGCCTCCTTTTGTGAATCATTTTCTACTCATGTTGAACTCCCTAAAGAGAAGTGGTTTAAATATCACCCACCTATTAAAGAAGAAAGCAAAGAACCGATACCAGTTAAAGACGAAACTAAACTTAATAATGTTGATCCAGTTGGCCCTTCTGCTTATATTGAGAAACTACCTTTCCCTGTTAGGATAAAGGAACATGCTAAAGTTTCAACTATGGTTAACAAAAGCTATATTAGAACACCTAAACCTGATGAACAAATTAAAGTTGAACCTAGTACTGCTATGTTTAAAGATCTCTTGGAAGAAGATATGGTTGGGCATGTTATTTATTTCTGTGAAGAAGCTGCTAGAATTGCCAAACCTGATAAGAAATATAAGCATAGACCTGTTGTTGGCATGCCTGCCATCTCAGTTAAAATAGGAGATCATTGTTATCATGGTTTATGTGACATAGGTTCTAGTGTAAGTGCTATTCCTTACACCTTATACCAAGAAATTATAAATGGCATAGCACCCGTAGAGATAGAAGAAATAGATGTTATTAGTAAACTTGCTAATAGAGACACTATATCACCAATTGGGATTGTTAGAGATGTTGAAGTCTTGTGTGGGAAAATAAAATACCGTACTGATTTTCTTGTTCTTGGTTCCCCACAAGATGAGTTTTGTCCCATTATATTTGGTAGACCTTTCTTGAACACCGTTAATGCTAAGATAGATTGTGACAAACAAATTGATGGTGTTAGTTTTGGTAATGAGTCTCATGAGTTTAAATTTCAAAGTTTAGTAGAAATCTTCATGAAAAAGAATTTCCTAGTAAGGATGAATTAATTGGTCTTGCTTCTATTGCTGTTCCACCTATTGATCCTTTAGAACAATATTTGCTAGACCATGAGAATGATTTTCATATGCATGAAAGAAATGAAATAGATAAAATTTTCTTTGAACAACATCCTCTCCTTAAACACAACTTGCCTATTAAAACTCTAGGAGGTCCTCCTCCACCTAAAGGTGATCCTGTGTTTGGATTAAACCAATTGCTAGACACTTTGAAATATGCTTATCTTGATGAAAAGAAGATATATCTTGTTATTATTAGTGCTAACGTTTCAAAATATGAAGAAGAAAGATTATTGAAAGTTCTACGAAAGCACCGAGCTGCTATTGGATATACTCTTGATGATCTGAAGGGCATTAGTCTCACTCTATGTCAGCACAAAATTAATATGGAACTTAATGCTAAACCCGTTGTTGATCACCAACGCCAGTTAAATCCGAAGATGAAAGAAGTGGTAGGAACGGAAATATTAAAACTTCTGGAAGCAGGTATAATCTATCCTATAGCTGATAGTAGATGGGTAAGTCCTATTCATTGTGTTCCTAAGAAAGGAGGTATAATGATTGTTTCTAATGATAAGAATGAACTTATTCCACAAAGAATTGTTATAGGTTATAGAATGGTAATAGATTTTTGAAAATTAAACAAAGAAACTAGAAAAGATCATTACCCTTTGCCTTTTATTGATCAAATGCTTGTAAGATGTATGACTGCTATATTCTCTGACTTTTGTGAAAAGATTGCTGAGGTTTCCATGGATGACTTTTCTGTTTATGGCAAGTCTTTTTATGATTGTTTAAGCAATCTTGATTGAGTTTTGCAGAGATGTGAATAAACAAATCTTGTCTTGAATTGGGAGAAGTGCCACTTTTTGGTTAATGAAGGCATTGTCTTGGGTCATAAATTTCTGAAAGAGGTATTGAAGTGGACAAATCTAAGGTTGATACAATTGAGAAAATGCCATGTCCTAAAGATATAAAAGGTATTCGTGGTTTCTTAGGTCATGCTGGTTTCTATGGGGGATTTATCAAAGACTTTTCAAAAATTTGTAGGCCTCTCACTAGTCTCTTGAAGAAGGATATTCCTTTTGTTTTTTATGATGATTGTTTAGAAGCCTTTGAAACACTTAAGAAAGCTTTAATTTCTGCACATATTGTACAACCCCCTGGTTGGAACTTGCCTTTTGAAATTATGTGTGATGCTAGTGACTATGCTGTTGGTGTTGTTCTAGGACAAAGAGTTGATAAGAAACTTAATGTTATTCATTATGCTAGTAAAACTCTAGATAGTGCTCAAAGATATTATGCTACTATTGAAAAATAATTCTTAGTAGTGGTGTTTGCATGTGATAAATTTAGACCTGATATTGTTGATTCCAAAGTAACCATTCACACAGACCATGCTTCTATTAAATATCTTATGGAAAAGAAAGATGCTAAACCTAGACTTATTCGATGGGTTCTCTTGTTACAAGAATTTGATTTACATATCATTGATCGAAAAGGAGCTGAGAACGCAATAGCTAATAATTTGTCTAGGCTTGAAAATGTGCTTGATGACCCACTACCTATTGATGATAGTTTTCCTGATGAGCAGTTAGCTGCAATAAATGTTTCTCATGGTACTCCTTGGTATGCTGATTATGATAATTACATTGTTGCTAAATATTTACCATCTAGCATTACATAGCAACAAAAGAAAAAAATCTTCTATGATTTAAGACATTACTTTTGGGATGACCCACATCTTTATAAAGAAGGAGTAGATGGTATTATTAGACGTTGTGTACCTAAGCATGAACAGGAACAAATCCTACGGAAATGTCACTCCGAGGCTTATGGAGGGCATCATGCTGGAAATAGAACTGCTCACAAGGTATTGCAAACTAGATTTTGGAGGCCTACTCTCTTCAAGGATGCCCATAAGTTTGTCTTATCTTGTGATGAATGTCAAAGGATAGGTAATATCGGTAAGAGTCAAGAAATGCCTATGAATTATTTACTTGCTGTTGTACCATTTGATGTTTGGGGATTTGATTACATGGGACCTTTTCCTTCCTCTAATGGGTATACACATATTTTGGTTGCTATTGATTATGTTACTAAATGGGTAGAAGCTATTCCAACTAGTAGTGTTGATCACAACACCTCTATTAAAATGCTTAAGGAAATTATTTTCCCAAGGTTTGGAGTCCATAGATATTTAATGACTGATGGTGGTTCACACTTTATTTATGGTGCTTTCTGTAAAATGCTTGCCAAGTATGATGTTAACCGTAGAATTGCATCACCTTATCATCCTCAGGCTAGTGATCAAGTTGAACTTAGCAATAGAGAAATAAAATTAATTTTGCAAAAGACTGTCAATAGGTATAGCAAAAATTGGTCTAAGAAATTAGATGATGCACTTTGGGCTTATAGAACAACATATAAAAATGGGTATGTCTCCTTATAAAATGGTTTATGGAAAAGCATGTCATTTGCCTCTTGAGTTAGAACATAAAGCATATTGGGCAATCAAAGAGCTCAACTATGACGTCAAACTTGCTGGTGAAAAGAGCTTATTTGATATTAGCTCTCTAGATGATGGAGAACCCAAGCTTATGAAAATGCAAAGTTATTTAAAGAAAAAGTTAAAAGATGGCTTGACAAAAGAATTCAAAAGCGCGAGTTTAAGGTCAGAGAATTTGTTCTTTTGTACAACTCTCGTTTCACATTCTTTGCGGGAAAACTCCTCTCAAAATGGGAGGGCCCATATGTCATTGAGGAGGTTTACCGGTCTGGATCCATCAAAATAAATAATTCTGAAGGTACTAACCCGAAGGTTGTCAATGGGAAACGAATAAAACATTATATCTCCAGTACGCCTATTAATGTTGAAAGTAATATTATCGAAACTACGACACCGGAAGAACACATAAAACATTTGAGGGAGTCCTAGATTAGGGGGTCTCCGGACAGCCGGACTATATCCTTTGGCCGGACTGTTGGACTATGAAGATACAAGATTGATGACTTCATCCCATGTCCGGATGGGACTTTCCTTGGCGTGGAAGGCATGCTTGGCAATACGGATATATAGATCTCCTCCCTTGTAACCGACTCTGTGTAACCCTAGCCCCCTCTAGTGTCTATATAAACCGGAGGGTTTAGTCCGTAGGACAACAACAATGATACCATAGGCTTGCTTCTAGGGTTTAGCCTCTACGATCTCGTGGTAGATCAACTCTTGTAATACTCATATCATCAAGATCAATCAAGCAGGATGTAGGGTGATACCTCCATCAAGAGGGCCCGAACCTGGGTAAACATCGTGTCCCCTGCCTCCTCTTACCATCTGCCTTAGACGCATAGCTCGGGACCCCCTACCCGAGATCTGTCGGTTTTGACACCGACATTGGTGCTTTCATTGAGAGTTCTACTGTGTCGTCACCGTAAGGCTTGATGGTTCCTTCAATCATCGGTAACGATGCGGTCCAGGGTGAGCTTTTCCTTCCCAGACAGATCTTCGTATTCAGCGGCTTCGCACTGCGGGCCAACTCGCTTGGCCATCTGGAGCAGATCGAGAGCTACGCCCCTGGCCATCAGGTCAGGTTCGGAAACCTAAACTACATTGCCGACATCCGTGGAGACTTGATCTTCGACGGATTCGAGCCCATGTTAGGTGCGCCGCACGATCATGACGAGCATGATTTAGCTCTGCCGTCGGACAGTGTTCGGGAGATCACACCTGCATCCACTCCGGCTCTTAATCCGGAGCAAATTGCGCCATCCGAGGACGGAGGGATAGACCCCGCCATGGAGGCCGCACTCTCAGTGGTGATGGAGCCGGATACTGACTTCACCCCTTAGGAGAGCCATGTCGCCGAACCAGTGGATTCATCTCCGGGCACGGACTCCGAGCCGCCTGCATCCATGCCTATCAAATCCGATTGGGCACCGATCATGGAGTTCACCTCCACGGATATCTTTCAGCACTCACCTTTCGGCGATGTGCTAAATTCATTAAGGTCTCTATCCTTGTCAGGAGAACCTTGGCCGAACTATGTCCGGCTAGAATGGGATGCGGACGATGAATAAATTGGCTCCCCACCAACCACCCACTTAGTAGCCACTGTCGACGATTTAACCGACACGCTCTAATTCGACTCCGAAGACATCGACGGTATGGACGATGATGCAGGAGACGAATAGCAACCACCGCCCATAGGGCGCTGGACCGCCACATCATCATATGATATATACATGGTGGACACCCCCAAAGAAGGCAATGGCGACGAGACACCGGAGGATGACCCCTCCAAGAAGGAACCCAGGCACCGACGTCAGCAGCACTGCTCTAAGTACCGCCATAGAAAAAGTAGTGATACTAGCACAAGAGACAATAACACTCCGGATAGTGCCGAAGACAACAACAACCCCCTCCAGCATGATTCAGAGCGGGAGGGTGAACAAGCTAGCCCTCCAGAGCGGGCAACAGATGGAGAATCCGAGGAGGACAATTACATGCCTCTCTCCGAAGATGAGGTGAGCCTCGGTGGCGAAGAATTTATCGTGCCTAAGGAACCCGTCGAACAGGAGCGCTTCAAGCTCCGGCTTATAGCCACAGCAAATAGCTTGAAGAAAAAGCAACAACAGCTTCGAGTTGATCAAGATTTGCTAGCACACAGATGGGACGAAGTCCTTGAGGCCAAGGAACACGAACTCGAGCGCCCAACCAAGAGTTATCCAAAGCGCAGGGTACTACCTCACCTCGAGGAGGAAGCATTGAAACCCACATCACCAGCGTATGATGTGGCTGACGGGCCACCTCATGGCTAAGACAGAAAGGCATTTCAGCCCGAAGTCCAACTCGCACCCCACCGCCAATCAAACAAAAATAACGAGGCCCGGGGCAACATGCGGGACCTACGAGACGTGTTGGAAAACAAGGCAAAACATGCAGATCGATTTACGGATCATGGGGGCGCGCACCAACACGTGACAATGATCGTCACGCCGGATACACTAAAAACAAATCTGGCCAAGCCAAACACGGCGGACAAGACTCGTACGAACCGCGTCGTGATTTAGCCCGGCATAGAGGCGCCGCACATCCCTTATGCTTCACTGATGAAGTAATGGATCACGAATTCCCAGAAGGGTTTAAACCCGTAAACATCGAATCATGCGATAGTACTATAGACCCCACAGTATGGATCGAAGACTTCTTCCTCCACATTCACATGTCCCACGGGGACGACCTACATGCCATCAAGTATCTCCCTCTAAAACTCAAAGGGCCAGCTCGGCATTGGCTCAATAGCTTGCCGGCAAATTCCATCGGAAGTTGGGAGAACCTGGCAGAGGCATTCCTGGACAATTTCCAGGGCACTTATGTGCGACCGCCGGACGCTGACGATTTAAGTCATATAACTCAGCAGTTAGGGGAATCAGCCAGGAAATTCTGGACCTGGTTCCTAACCAAGAAGAACCAAATTGTCGACTGTCCGGATGCAGAGGCCTTAGCGGCATTTAAGCATAATATCCATGACGAATGGCTCACCCGGCACCTCGGCCAAGATAGCTGGTTGGCTCATAGTACCAATACAGCAAGCAAACCTGGCATATCAGAAGCCAGAGATAGCAACGACAAACCACGACGCAACAAACACAAGCACCGCAAATATGGTGAAAACACCGAAAATACGGCAGTTAATGCCGGGTTCAAGGGCTCAAAGTCCGGTCAGCGGAAAGGGCCACCCAAAAATAAAAATCCGGGTCCATCCAGTCTGGACCGCATACTCGATCGCCAATGCCAAATTCATGGCACCCCAGAAACGCCAGCCACCCATACCAACAGAGAATGTTGGGTCTTCAAACAAGCCGGCAAGGCAGGCGCCAAAGACAAAGAGGGGTCTCAAGGTGATGATAGCGATGAAGAGCCCAGATCACCGAACACAGGAGGGCAAAAGAAATCCCCCCCATATTCAATCAGTGAATGTTGTAAATACCACCAAAATTGCCAACTCGGACCAGATATGCACCCTTAGGGATGGCGGCTGAACGGAACTAGCCGTCCCACAATATAAACTAGGGCCAGTCACCTTCCACCGCATGGATCGTCCGGTTAACGCTAATCAGGTCAATCCAGCAACACTAATCCTCGACCCAATAGTAGACAGGTTCCACCTCACTCGACTCCTTATGGACGGATGTAGCAGTTTAAATCTGCTTTACCAGGACACAGTGCGCATGATGGGCATCGATCATTCAGCGACCAAACCCACTAAAGCTACTTTTAGAGGCATCATACCAGGTATGGAGGTTAGCTATACAGGCTCCATTGCCCTCGAGGTAACCTTCGGATCACAAGAAAATTACCGTATTAAAGAGTTAATCTTCGAAATCGCCCCTTTCCGTAGTGACTATCAAGCACTGCTCGGGAGAACCGTGTTCGCTCAATTCAACGCGGTGCCACATTATGCCTACCGTAAGCTCAAAATGCCCAGTCCACACGGTGTCATCACGGTTCATGACAAGGCCGAACCTTCCTTCGGCACCAACAAATACACCACTTCCTTAGCAGCAGAAACAACGAGCAGCACCTTGCAGCCGAACCTCAAGTCGACATCCAGGCTCCTGGATACCGTCAAGGGGCTCCGAACTACTTCGCGGAAGGATACCCCTTCTCGTCCAGAGCTCAACTAAACACTCGGCGAAGGCCATGACAGGCCGAACTCAACGGTTCAGCCGCCCTGCGGCACGCAAACATTTCTTATATTTCCTTTGCAGGTTCACCTTTGCACCAACCAAGACGGACTCCACGGAGGCAGCTTGAACGCGTTAGGGAATCCTCAAACACTCCCCGCAGTGATCGTCCGATTATATTACGGATCTGCATTCAACCTCTTCCCCCTGATCACAGGAGGTTCTGCTACCACAGCCTTTTTTATATGACATTACTTGTACCCATACGCATAGACGTATTATTCAAATACAACATGTGGATATATATGACATTTACCTCCTAATTATTTCTTATGGAAATCATTCTGTCAAGGGGCATTTGTACACAGCGATATGCCATAAATGTGCCAGGGGCTTCGTTTTTCCCGTAACACGGCAATAAATGTCCGAACACCTTCATGGAAGTTCGGCACCCCGAACCTATAGCATTATATGCATCAGCTCCGAATCATGTCTTGGGTCAATAGTTGGGTTTGCCCGACTCCCATGTTTTGGTACCTTACGTTCCGCTATATCGGCTAAGGTAGCACTGGGAGAACTACTACGATTGTGTCCCGGTTCTTCCAGATGAGCACCTCAGTAGAGAAAGCCGAAAACTGACTGTCATGATACGGCGAGAGCTAGTCACCTGTTCGAGCGGTTACAAAATCTTTAAGGATTTCTCCCGCATAATTCCATAACCAATGCAGTATGCGATGGATCGGTTTTTTCTCCGATCAGGCGCTTATAGAGCCCCTAGTATGGTCTTCCGAACACAAGGGGCTGCGCCAACCATACTAAAGCTCCTATGGCTAAGTGAGAGTGATAAAGCCCTATAGTCTGATTGCCTGGTTCGTTGTGCTGAGCACCTCCTTCGAAGGACCCAAAACTGGGATAAAAAGTGCTCAGGTTTATCCCGAACACCCCCGTACTTCTTACGTGGGGGCAGAAGCCGACGACTGGCCAACTCTCAGGTTTAAACATAAAAACGGCCGCACAGGAGGGTAAACTTTTATATAACAGGCGACATATAACCGACCTTGTTCAAACATTACAAAGGACAACATGATTGGCATTCATGGAAATATAATGTCCTTGTTGCATAGCTCCGCTGCAAGGTAGGATCCTTTCAGGACACTCTTATAATATAATTCGGGCTTGCGTTGCTCCTTCCCCTCTGGCAGTCCTCCGGTCACCAGCTTTTCGGCATCCATCTTCCCCCAGTGCACCTTTCCGCAGGCGAAGGCCATTCGTGCTCCTTCTATACAGACTAACCGCTTGATGACGTCAAGTCGAGGGCAAGCACTTACAAGCCGCCTCACGAGCCCGAAGTAGCTTCTTGGAATCGGCTCAGCAGGCCATAGCCGGATAACCATATCTTCCATGGCTAGTTTCGCCGCCTTATGCAGTTCGATTAGCTGTTTTAGTTGATCGGCAAAAGGCACGGGATAATTCGGCGCCAAATACTGCAACCAGAAGAGCTTATCCGCGTGTTCCTTTCTTCAGCACGGTAGAATCGGATGGCATCTAATATGCTGCAAGGTAGCTCGGCAAATACACCTGAGAAATCAGGATTCAAAATCAGAAACATAGTTTTCCCTTCAAATACTTGCTTTACATGGGAAAATCCTTACCCTCCACGATCTTTCTCGCCTCTTGGATCCCCTGCAGGGCGCTTTGGGTTCCCCCCGGGCATCGCTCGTGGCTTGACGCGCCTTGGTGAGTTTGGACTCTTTCTCTATTAAACTCTGCTCCAAGGTCTCGCATTTACTAACGGCCTCTTGCAGCTCCTGCTCAGCTTTAATAACTCTGGCCTCGTGTTTCTCACGAAGAGTCCGCTCTATGGACACCTTTTTCTCGGCCTTGGCAACGACCCTTTTGAGGACCTTGACTTCGGTCATAACCCCTAGCACAAATTATGCGGCTCATTTCATACTGAACATTTATTTCACAATAAATGCGCGCAACGCTTGTGCATACCTTGTTTATCCCTCAACTGCATTTTCAGTTGGCCAAGTTCTTCTATGGCCCGCTCCAGACTTTGATTCAGTCTGGAGATCTCCACAGTACGAGAGGCAGCAACCACCATAGGCACCTGCTTGAAACAAAAGAGAAATCAATGTCATTTAATGAGTCTTCCTGCGATCATCAATTCGATCCCCTGTCTGGTTCTTTATTTCACCGAGCAAGGTATCAGGGGCTACTATCTATACTATGAAACTCTTCGACAACTCATAAAACATACCTCAAAGCCTCTTATAAGGCTGATACAGGCTTCGTTCAGTCCACTCCCAGTTGACTGAATCTTCTCAATCACCGCACCCATAATGGCACGACGTTCATCAACGATGGCGGCGTCTTGTAACGCCACCAACAAAGCATCTGACACTTCTAGATGGACGGAGGTCGCCGGTGGAACGGGCATACCCCCAGCCAAAGGAGGCTGCCTTCTTGATTCTGGGGCCGTATAGGTCTCTGGAATCGCATTCGGTGGGCAGCCGAACTCAGGATCGCCCCCGCCGTTAGACCCCATGGGAATCTTTTCCCCCACGTGTCCGGCCCCTGCGGTTTGACCTCCAGGCGCCGCCTTCAAGGTTTCTTCCCTTCCTCCTTGGCCGGGGTCCTTTTGTGACGAAGCCTCGGTGTTATGCACCCGATTGGAGGAAGGGGCCGTTGGGGGCATCCCGCTTTCCATAGCGTTTGAGCTCAGCAGGTCCTGTAAATGAGGATTGTTTGGTATGGGACCTCGCCGGACTACAAAAAATATGGCTTAGGTTAAAATACTAAGCCACGATGAGTCGGGACGCTTAAACGTACTCGGTTTTTATATACTTACGAGTTCACCAGGGGCTGGGCCCTGGGTTCCCATGCCGGGCCGCTGTCGGCGGCGGCGGTTGACTCCTCCGGAAGAGGAGCCTTTCCCCTTTTGGGTAGTTCGGCCTCCAAGGGTGCGGAGGCCGTCCTCTTCCTTCTTCCCCCCGTAGGGGATTCATCTTCCTCCTCCTCTTCGTCCTCTTCGGAGGCAGAATGGGCATCAGAGCCTTCGGATATTGTGTCCGAAGTGCCGCGGCGATGAAGGCTACCCCCGGTCTTTTTGGCCTCCTTCTCGGTCGTCTTCTTCGGCACCTTGTAAGGCGCCGGGACCAGCATCTTCGTCGGAAGTGGGATGGCCGGGTCTTCAGGCAGCGGGACCAGACAATGGATCCGCTCCGCCTTCTTCGTCCAGCCCTGGGAGAGTTGAACAACACGCGTTAAGCGCTTCCTTTGGGTCATGCAGATAGAATACTTTGATAAACTCAACGAACTTGTAGGGCGGAACAGTTGGTACCCGTGGTCCTCGGCGGAGTCCGGTCATGATTTGCTGGACTTGAAAAGCACCTTCCAAATGTCCTTGTGCGAGGAGCCAAAGAACCCTCGCAAGGTTTGGTGCCTGGCCGGATCAAATTCCCATAGATTGCAAGTCCGGTATTGACAAGGCAGTATCCGGCGGACTAACATCACCTGGACTACGTTGAAAAGTTCAATGTTCTTATCTCCCATACCTTTAACATGCGCTTGGAGCACCGACAGTTCGCCGGATGAAGACCATACTAGGCCTTTCTTAACCCAGGATGTAGGCCGCAGAGGGGCACCTGATCGAAACTCGGGAGAGGCAGCCCATTCCTTGCTGCGTGGCTCAATGATGTAAAACCACTACTGTTGCCACTCCTTGACAGAATCGTTAAAGATTCCCGTTGGACATATGATGTTGGGCATCTTGCTCACCATAGGCCCCCGCACTCGGCGTCCTCGCCGCCCACCACCTTGGGCTTCATATTAAAAACCTTCAGCCATAAACCGAAGTGCGGTGAAATGCGGAGAAAAGCCTCGCACACAATGATGAACGTCGAGATGTTGAGAAAGGAATTGGGGGACAGATCATGAAGATTGATCCCATAATAATACATGATGCAACGGACGAACGGGTGGAGGGGAAACACTAGCCCGTGGACATAGTGAGGGAAGAATGCAACCCTCTCGTGGGGTTACGGAGTGGGGATGATCTGTCCCGCTGTCGGGAGAGATGGCTGATTTTCTTGGCCAGATACCTGGCCTCCCGGAGCTTTTTGATATCCTTCTCTCGGACGGTAGAGGCCATCCATTTTCCTCCTGCTCCGGATCCGGACATCTTTGGAAGACCTTTTGTGGGCAGAGAAGGTGAACGCTTGGGCGCTGGAGCCTAAGCAGGAGGGAATGAATCGGGAAGAAGGCGTGGGTGAAAAGAGTGAATCCTTGTCCCTTTATAGGGGAGGAAGAGGCGATGCGCCTCCCCACTCACCTGGTAAAAACCTCTTATTCCCTAAGTGTCGTAATTGATGGCGCGGTTGGGTTACCCACATCTATATTGATGAGAATCCCGTGATAAGGGGACACCATCCCTGCTTCGATAAGACGTGTCAAGAAAACTGCCTCACGATATGCGCAGTGCTGGTTGAGAAAAGCGGTGAGAAAATGACCGGGCCATGCCATGATGTCATGTTGCTAAACGTGTAGGCAGATTAGATTTGTGGAAATATTATTCTTTCTACAGTGGTATGTGGAACTTGTTTTGCAGAGCCGGACACTGTCCTTGTGTTGAAAATCTTCCATGGAGTATTCGGAGGAAGAACCCGCCTTGCAATGCCGAAGACAAATCTGCGTGCCGGACTCATCGTCATTGAAGCCCGCTTCAGGGGCTACTGAGGGAGTCCTAGATTAGGGGGTCTCCGGACAGCCGGACTATATCCTTTGGTCGGACTGTTGGACTATGAAGATACAAGATTGAAGACTTCGTCCCGTGTCCGGATGGGACTTTCCTTGGCGTGGAAGGCAAGCTTGGCAATACGGATATGTAGATCTCCTCCCTTGTAACCGACTCTGTGTAACCCTAGCCCCCTCGGTGTCTATATAAACCGGAGGGTTTAGTCTATAGGACAACAACAATGATACCATAGGCTAGCTTCTAGGGTTTAGCCTCTACGATCTCGTGGTAGATCAACTCTTGTAATACTCATATCATCAAGATCAATCAAGCAGGACGTAGGGTGTTACCACCATCAAGAGGGCCCAAACCTGGGTAAACATCGTGTCCCCTGCCTCCTGTTACCATCCACCTTAGACGCAAAGTTCGGGAGCCCCTACCCGAGATCCGCCGGTTTTGACACCGACAACAGTCCTTCCGGAACACTCCAGAATGGTGAAAATAAGGAGGTACATGATATGGTAAGTAAACGGACTCCGAAAAATCCGTAACAATATTTTTTACCAGTTTTGGAATATTTAATAATTTTAGGAATAAAGAAACTTCTAGGAAGCGTCCCCTGGTGGGAACAAGACACCGGGGTGCACCAGGCTTGCCTGGCATGCCCAGGTGGGTTGTGCCCACCTGGTACACCTTCCATACTCCGTTTTTCTACCGTATACTTGTCCTCCAAGATAAAAAATCTATATATACTCCCTGAACCTGTTGATCACCGTATCATGGAGAAATCCTTTGTCCTCTTTTCTTGTTGTTTCCTTCGCAGTTTTGAAAATATGTCGTCCCAAAACTCTGACGGTGAGAGCTATGTCTCACATCTCATTGCTAACCCAAAGACCTATGGGCACCTATCTCCTTACGGTCGAACTACAGATGACGAGGACGATGCTCACTTGATGAAGATCGATGATTCAAGCTCGGAGGAGGAGGATGTTCCTCTACCTCAACCTGGGGATATGCACATAAATTTCAAGAAGTCCAGTCTCCCTAAGAGAGCTAACCGGTCTAATAACCAATCTATTCCTTCTCGTTTTCGGCAGAAAAGCAAAGGAGATTTATGTGACAAGATCTTGAAGCTGGAGTTGGAGATCGATGATTTAAAAGAGGAAATTGCTCTCCTTAACTACAACATGAAAAAGTTGAAGGCACAATTGTCCTCACTACCGCCACCATCATCTTCACAACCAATGGAGAATTGAGTATCAGGTATGGGCACTCCCCTTGGCTTCCGCCAATCTTGGGGGAGGTGCCCCGGTATCATATCATCCCACAATCTTTTTAATTTTACTTATTTTAGTCCTATATTTTGCTTTAGATGAATAAAAGTTTAGTTCGATCATTTCTTCTTTGAGAGTTTGCTTAGTGATCTATCCTTGTAATTGTGTGCAAGTTATATAATAATGTTTAGTATGAGTTTTTGCTTTCTTTACTTTCATGTTGCAAATAAAAGAAAATAAATAAGAAAGGAAACAAATAAAAGAAAGGAATTAAATAAAAAAATAGTATATACTAATCCTGTGGTAGGTGATGGCACCACATAAGGAAAAGTATAAGTAGAAACTTTTATTAGAGACTGACAAACATAGCATTATTCATTGATGCAACTCATGAAAGAATTAAAAAGGGAAGAGAAGATTCACATATAAATATACTATCCTAGAAATCTTTGTGATTGTGAGCCCCCATCAAAATAATATATGCCAAAATTGTTGACGTTGGACAAGGAAGACAACTTAATGATTTATATTTCTTCATATTCAGATTGTAGTCATATTGTCATAGATCCTTTAACATGTGGTGCTTGCCCCCTATCTTTGCTAGCCAAAAACTCTGCACTAAGTAGATATACTACTTGTGCATCCAAAACCCCTTAAACCCGAATCTTATTTTCAAGTGTCCACCATACCTACATAGGGATTGAGCAAGATCCCTCAAGTAAGTTGTCATCGGTGCAAAAAGGCAATAAAAAGTGCTTCTAAAAGTGTGAGATCATTTAGTGTAAGGGAAAATTGTGCATTGCACGAACTTGTGATGGTGAAGAATAAAAGCGACAGACTGCATAATAAAGGTCGCTATCACAAGGGGCAATGTAACGTGACGTTATTTTGCACTAAGGGATTGAGCATACAAACAAATAAGTTCATGGCAACCTCTGCTTCCCTCTTCGAAGGGCCTATCTTTTAATTTTATGTATTTACTTTTATGCAAAAGTCAAAGTTTTTTTCTCTATTCGATTATTTTTTTCTCCTTTGGCAAGCATCATGTGGTGACGAAAGATCTATGCACATATGTCTAGTTGAATATGGGTGGCATGAGTTATTATTGTTGACATCACCCTTGAAGTGAGTATGTTGGGAGGCGAAACCATAAGCCCCTATCTTTCTATGTGTCTGGTTGAAAGTTCTTCTCATGGGTACGAGGTGAGTGTTAGCAATCATAGAAGACTATATGATGGTTGAGTATGTGGACTTGCCTAAAAGCTCCGACACATGACACTTCCTAAAAAGATGATGAATTGTAGTTGCAAAGTTGACTGAGAACATAGTTTGTTGGTTTCTAATAGAGTTTTTGCTTTACACTTCGATTGTGTGATGAACTATTACTTATTCATGAGAAGTATATGATACAATTCTTATGTTTATTTTTGTTGTTGTTATAATAATCAACATGATGCTTCTATGTCTGTATTTTGTTTTTATCGACACCTCTCTCTGAAAGCATGTGGACATCTTTTTTCGATTTTGGTTTTCCCTTGAGGACAAGCGAGGTCTAAGCTTGGGGGAGTTGATACGTCCATTTTGCATAATGTTTTCTTACTGTCATTTACAATGTTTTTATCCATAATAATGCTTTTCGGAGTAATTGTAATGCCTTTTCTCTCATAATTTGCAAGGTATACACCAAGAGGGAGAATTCTAGCAGCTGGAAATCTAGACTTGGAATAGCTAGGTCAGGCCACCTATTCTGCACAACTCCAAACAAGCTGAAACTTCACGGAGATTTTTATGGATTATTTAAGAATTATTGGAGCAAATAACTACCAGAGGGGACCCACTAGGTGGGCACAACCCACCTGGGCGCGCCAAGGAGCCCAGGTGCGCCCTGGTGGGTTGTGCCCTCCTCGGCCCACCTCTGGTGCCCATCTTTTGGTATATAAGTCATTTTGACCTAGAAAAAAAATAAGGAGAGGACTTTCGGGATGAAGCGTCGTTGTCTCGAGGCGGAACTTGGGCAGGAGCACTTTTGCCCTTCGGTGGAGCGATTCTGCAGGGGGAACTTCCCTCCCGAAGGGGGAAATCATCGTCAACATCATTACCAACAACTGTCCCATCTTGGGGAGGGCAATCTCCATCAACATCTTCAACACCACCATCTCCTCTCAAACCCTAGTTAATCTCTTGTGTTCAATCTTGTTACAGGAACTATAGATTAGTACTTGTGGGTGACTAGTAGTGTTGATTACATCTTGTAGTTGATTACTTTATGGTTTATTTGGTGGAAGATTATATGTTCAGATCCAATTGTTATTTTATACCCCTCTGATCATGAGCATGTTTATCATTTGTGAGTAGTTACCTTTGTTCTTGAGGTCACGGGAGAAATCATTTTGCAAGTAATCATGTGAATTTGATATGTGTTCGATATTTTGATAGTATGTATGTCGTGATTCACTTAGTGGTGTTATGTGAATGTTGACTATATGACACTTCACCAAATTTGGGCCTAAGGGAATGCATTGTGGAGTAGCAATTAGATGATGAGTTGCGAAAGTGATAGAAGCCTACACCGCAGTTTATGCGCTATTTCATAAGGGACCGATTGGATCCAAAAGTTTAATGCTATGGTTAGAATTTATTCTTAATACTTATACTTTTCTTGTAGTTGTAGATGCTTGCGGGAAGGTTAGTCATAAGTAGGAGGTTTGTTCAAGTAAGAACATCACCTAAGCACCGGTCCACCCACATATCAAATTATCAAAGTAGTGAACACGAATTAAACCAACATGATGAAAGTGACTAAATGAAATTCCCATGTACCCTCAAGAATGCTTTGCTTACCATAAGCGACCATTTTGGCATGCCCTTTGCCTCAAAAGTATTGGGCTACCTAGCTGCACTTTTGTTACTACTATCGTTACTTGCTTGTTATAAACTATCTTGCTATCAAACTACTCTGCTACTTACAATTTCAGCACTTGCAGACATTACCTTTCTGAAAACTACTTGTCATTTCCTTCTGCTCCTCATTGGGTTTGACACTCTTACTTATCAAAAAGATCGACAATTGATCCCCTATACTTGTGGGTCATTAGAAGGTGAGCGGGAGTTTTCTGTACGAGTTAGGAAGATGTTGAGCGAGAGGAATTGGGGGCAACGGAAGTGGGAGAGTCCAGCGAGTTGTAGTATATATTTTTTAGATTTGCGAGCTGCGGTATAAGTGGAAGCAAGGAGAAAGGAGGGTTTTCTAGGATCGCCCCCTCTTCAAGAAATATGGGCTTCTCCTCGCAAAAAAACAAATGGGCTTTAGCATGGATAGGCTTTTGTATCGGCCCAGTTGGCTGCCTGTGTTTCATACTAGAGGGCCTTAAGACTAGAGGTAGCCCATTAGAGACACTCTCCAGCTCTCTAGCTTATTGCCCATTCGAAAGAAAATAACAATATGCCTCCAGCTTAATTATGGCTCTTCATCGATCAACGTACTAATAAGCTTATTTCATATTGCGTTGGTCATTCTACCTAGTTAAGAATGTAGGAATACCTGGAGCACCATGAGGTCAGCTGACAACAGGTTCCCCTAAAATTGAGGTTTGTGCTTCCGTTTGCACAAATAGATACCATATGGAGATATACAACCCTGTTTGCACAAATATGTAACAGGGTTATTTAAGCAGTGTCATTTTTTTGTAGCGGCATATGATTAACAGCAGCATCTCATATGTTATCAATGGCATTAGAGGGACAGTATGAAAATGTGTCATTATCTAAGAAGTGCCATCACAACAAATCAACACTGGCACTAGATTAATGGGGGCTTACATTAACATGCATAACAATTGCATTGTGACTATGTGATAACAAGGGCATGTGTGGTTCAAGGGGTTTTAACGGGAATTATCAGGGATTGCGGGGGATTAAATCATGTACAAGCCAAATTCCCCTCCATTCCTCTCCAAAACACTTGGGAGGAGGTTGAACCAAACAAGGCCTAAGACTAACCATAGTGGGAGTAACTTAATTCCATACGGTATCATAATATGATACTCAACCCTCTCTTTCTTCATTTAATTCTACGCCACCTCATCAAATTTGCCTAGTTGACATGCATGATACTAGTTATGATGCTCCCATTACAACCAGCCTGGTAGAATTAATATACCTAATATAAATGGTCGTCACCTTTCTCTTTGTCCTCCTCCAACATCAGGATGAAGAAGAATTGTGCAAGACACCGGCTATTTTCGCTAGCGTTGACTCGGTGATGGCCTTCATGGGATACAATCGATGGTGGCCTCCCATGTTCTACTTATCCTCGATGATGGTGGTGCACGGGGACATGTTGGCTGTAACCTCCTCGACATCCGCGTAGCCGCGTCACCTCGTCGACATCCACGGTGGCTTCTTTCTCTGCCTGCATGGCGCGGCTACGCGCGCGTCGACGGTGGATGGCACAGTCGCAGGCACTGGAGGCACTGTATGACACGATGGCATTGAGGGCAGCGACAATGACCGTGCCGCCATGCTGACCGACAAGCCGGCATGGAGCAAGCCAACGCTCTTCCTCGAGCTGTATTGGAGCGGCCAGCTGCAGAACCACGTGCTGGCTTAGTGCAGCAACTATCTTCGATGCGCTAGGCGAGGTAGGTGGAGCAGCGAGCTGCCTCGCTCGTAACTCCCGAGCTCGGTGGGCCACCCAGACGACTTTTATGTCAGAGAACTGCTCTTCCTACTCGTCGGGTGCCGCCGAAAGAGTGGAGAAAATGGTGGAAGGAGGAGCTTGGGCGGCGTCCTGCTCCTGAACGGACGTGTGTGGCCGGAGTGCATTTCTCGCATTCCACGCGGGTTTCTCTATCTCTACTCTTATAAAAACATAGTTGGTGATGATGGTGTGCCTGCCATCCCGCAATATAGGACGTCCGATTTATATCTGACGGATATGAAGGAAACTATGGCAATTTTGCAAAAAGATACCCACACCCCTCTCCACATTTGCAAATAAGGCCTTCCCTCGTTCATCCTTTTCTCCCACAAGATAAACTACTCATACAAATGCATCATGATATTCTGTCAAACACATGGGCATCTTGCTAGTAA
The DNA here is from genome assembly GCF_018294505.1 of Triticum aestivum. Classification (NCBI taxonomy): domain Eukaryota; kingdom Viridiplantae; phylum Streptophyta; class Magnoliopsida; order Poales; family Poaceae; genus Triticum; species Triticum aestivum. The sequence goes on from NC_057803.1 coordinate 194,526,647, forward strand.
ATGTAGGTCTTGGAATGTGGCGAGGAGGCGGGTACAACTAGGAGTGCATAGGGCGGCGCCCTCAGCCGGCACGCCGCTTCAAATGTCGGACACAGAGAGAGGTCACGTCCGCCCTTGCCCCCTTGACAGTGGACCTTGACCATGTACGTCCATCTTTGAGGACAACATTATCCTTAAGGGTGTACGTCACCTTGTGTCTAGATCTGAGATGCCATGTGTACCAGATGAATGACTTCAAATTCGACCACCGTGATGCTAGGTGTGAGCCGAGGAACACTGTTGGAGAGACCCCCCTCATAATTTTCCTACATTGGTCATTTGATTCATAGGATAGAATGCTATAGGATTTTTTCCTATGTAATCATGTGTTAATTGGCAACCTATCATCCACTCCAACTTTTTTTCACTTCCTTTGTTTTTCCTGTGTCAAACACTATGATTTTTTAAGGGAACACTTTGTTAATGTTATGGGATTCAAGTGGACATGCCACTCTAATCCTTTATTTTTCCTATTCTTGCGTTTTAAGTTCCTATGAAGAGAGTACTTGCTCTAAACGATGTGCCGCTGCAAGAGCCGCCTATATTAATTAACCATGCTCTAAAAAGGTGGACCAGATTTGGCTATTGTATACTACTATACTAGGTTAGTGGGTGACCTTGCGCTTGGCTCTTCTCCTCTTCTGAAAGTCAAACAATAATGATGGTACTATAGTAGTACTTCTGGCAATCTGACAGCAAATGAACTGATGCACATCCACCGCTTGTAAGCAGAAGTTTCTCCTTGTGTTGCAAGCCATCGCGCACGCGTTGGCAAGGGAGAAGGCATAGTAAGCAAGCTTCTTGTCGTTCTACGAGTTGACGGGACATATCAAAGTTATTTAGTACTATCTCCAAAAAGGGTCGACCATGTCCATGGCTACCATCCCACACTCCGTCATTGAGTACGTGCACTATTCAGATGCCATCGAGGACAAAAAATATTGCGTAGTACTAGGTGCCATCAAAGTGCACGACTCACATACACATTGTTTATCTTGATTTTCTTGCATGACATGGGCACCTTGATGCTAGATGTCCCGCGTGTTGGTAAAAGGATGAACAAAACTCACATAAAAAAAGAGTGGAAGAACATAGATTCCTGACGACCAAGGAGCAAGGAACCTCGCGGTGGAGCATCTCCACTCATAATATTTTATATTATTTGGCGATATAAAATCAACCAAATCTCTCATCTTTCTGGTTCGCGCGTTTTCCCCTGTTTTTTGCCGCCTGCCCACCTCGGCAGCCAATTCCTCTCCAAATACCTAGGGAGGCAGTTGAACCGAACAAGTCTAACTTGTTTTTAGTGGGCACATTGACGTGGCATCGAAAGGGTGTGATAGCTGACTCTTGCAAAATAATTGACTACCATGTTGGCATGCATGAGCATGGGGCCCACTTGTCAGCATGTTGGACGGAGGAAGGAACGGAAGACAAAATGGAGCGTGGAAGGGTGCGAATCGATTGGCTCACGTGTGATGACCACTGGAGCAATCCACTCAGATTGTACTACGTTAAAAAATTCGTGCAAACACGGCCGGTCATACCGTGTGTAGGTGACCATGCGCTTGGCTATTCGCCTCTTCCGGAAGTCGAACAATGATGATGGTACAACAATATACATACTTCTGGCAACCTGACACTGAATGAACTGTTGCACATCCACCGCTTGTATTAAGCGCACTATCATAAAGAAAAAGTTTCTCCTTGTCCTGAGATCCACCGTGTGCGCGTGAGAGAGGGAGAGGTTGTACTAGTAGTAAGAAAAGCTTCTCCTCGTTTGCGAGTTGATAGGACACATCACAACTAGTGTATTAGGGCCTGATCGGTACAACTCTGTGGCTGCAAAATCCTAAATTTCACCACCAGCTTCCGATCGCCAGCTTCTCACGAGAGCGTCGCAATCGATCGATCCATTCGGCAACACAACTTCTCTATCACTATCACTGGCTTGGGTGGAACTCACTTGGCGCTCGCTAGATGTGTCGTCGTGAAATAAGAATCAAACTAGTACGCTCACTTGGTGGTGGCATCCCCATGTAATTTTGCACAAACTCCAACTCCTCAAGAAGCTGGGAGCTTGGAATGACCAGCTCCGCAACTCCTCGGAAAATACACTACGCTCCTCGTTGGCTTCTCTTGCTAAACTCCAGGAGTGGACGCGTTCGGCTGGACTCCATGCATGGAGTCAAGGATTTGAGAAGCCAAACGATTGCTGAACATGCCCTTAGTCCCCAAAAAGGGTTGATCATGTCCATGGCTACCATCCCGAGCTCCGTCATTTAGTGCGTGCACGATTCATGTTCCATTGAGAAAATAATGTTGCATACGTGCCATCGAATAGAATAACTTACTTTATAAAAAATGCGCCACCGCGTTATGATTGAACTTTGATTTGTCCATGCGTGGTTCCTATGAACAACTAATACACTTGCCAAATTATCTGCTGAGTTGCCTCTTCGTACAGAAATGAGCTCACCGTGTACCCGCACGTGAGTATTAAGGAAAGAGGCAAAGAGTATGTGCATCGGTGCCTGCACCTCTTCTCTCCGTGCTCGTATTCCCTTTTTCAAGTGATTCGTGCACGTACTCCACCTACGTTCGTGACTGTTTGTGAGCCTCTCCTACTATACTTAACTCCATTTTCTTGCATGACGCATGGACCTGGATGCTGGATGTCCCCCGTGTCATCAAAACTTAGAAGAACGCTTACCGACGACCGAGAAGGAGCAAGAAACCTCGAGGTGGAGCGTATGGACTCTTTAATATATTTTTTCTGCGATATAAAATCTACCCAATCTTCTCCACAGTAGACCGGAAGAGTCCAAAACACGACAACCCAGTGTAGTTACATCATACATGGACAACCCATGCTCTCACCGGATTTATTGGCCTCTATGTGACACCTAGCTGTAGTAATCCACCAACCTGTATCATCTCTCGCTCCTCGTCTCTCTCAATGTGGGACGGGCTGGCGATTTTGCTGTCTATTGAGGTCGGTTAACTCATCACATGTTACCGACATGCTAAGAGCATTCTAAAAAACTTATTGTACTCTATTCTTATGCTAAGAAGAGGAAGCACTTTGACCGACGGACCAAACAAGACAGGCATGTCATGCCGTGAGTGGGTCTAGTTTCTCATTTTGAACTTGTTTGGTGTAGTAGTAACACTTGGTTTTGACTATTGATAAGATTTCATATAGGGCCTAATGTATTCTTCGAGGTTACCTTTGACTATTCATAAGATTTTATATAATTTGAAAATTGTGTCAGTCGAAGATACTTTCATGTTCTGTTTCAAAAAAAAAGATTCTTTCACGTATGAATTTGACGGTATGCTTTGAGCAACTTGCATGTCCTATACTGCTCCCGTTTGGATACTCTAACTTAGCTAGAGGTTAGACTAACTCATGACTAACCCTGAACTGGCTCTAGTCAAAGAGGTGTTTGGATGACAGGATTAGATTGACAATAAATGCACTTGATGGAGAGAGAAAAGTGATTTTTCAGTGGGCCCCACGAGAACTAGCTCCAATTAGAACCACTTGGCTGGTGGGATAGAGAGAGAAAAATGATTTTTCAGTGGGCCCAATGAGAACTATCTCCAATTAGCACCTCTTGGGTCGGATAGTTTTTTTGGTGGGTTTGGTTCAACTTGCTCCAATTTATCCCTCATGTTTGGATACTTTAGCGATATTTGAGCCCCAACTAGCTCAAACTAACTCTTACACATGGACCCAAACAATCCCAAAGTTAGTCTCAGAAAACACATTAAGACATATATACATGGACAGACGGAGTACATGATACTAGCAAACGCTCACCATTAGTAGTAGTTCATTGGTTGGTTTCGATTTTTGACTCAGTTGCTGTGCTGCTACCGTCCAATATTATCGTGTGGTTGTTTCTAGAATAAAAATGGAGGTAGTACTTATTGTGGGAAAGGTGAAGTGATGGTTGCTTCGCCCTTGAAACTTATTACTCTAGGAATATTGGAGTACCGGCAGATTCAGCAAAGAGAGAAATGATGGTTGCTTCATCCGAGCAACATACTGTGGCGAAGGTGGGGCTCTGTGATTTGACTGCTCACTAGTCATTATTACTACTATACAATGACCGGGGTGAATCCTCCCTACAGTTGTGCACTCAATATTGTTTCATGGCAGGTGGAGCCGGATGAAGGACGTCCCACATGTCGGCGAAATGAAGTTGAATTGTTTCTGGCTTTGCTATCAATCATTCAGGATTTGTTTATATGTACGCATAATTTTCCAGCATAATGAAATTGTACTATGGTGCTATGAAGGTTTCAACTTTGGTTCCCGCAGGAAAAAAGGTTTAAACTTAGGAATCATGTGTCCACTTGCCTCAAGATTGTCTTGTTACAACATTCCATCAAATACAAATGAAACTACTATGGCTGCTAAGGCATCTCTATGGTTCACAGACCAGCACCAATATTCACATCACAACTGAGGACAATGTTGTGAGAAGGTGTACAAATAAAGAAAAAAAATATAATTGATCGATTTTGTTCGTAGGCATGGCTCCATTTCCTGGGCACAGTGTTCATTGGTGGGCAGATAGTTTCACCCAGCTCTGTAGCCAAGAAAGAGGTGTATGGAGGACATCACAATCCGATCATTTTGTGCAGCTCCACTAAAATTGAGCTGATCATCCCTGTTTGCAAAGATATTCAGTCAGTGTGATCACCTCTACAATATCTCTTTAGGACTAACTACTTGTTGGAGAAGATTAGGCACGGAGTTTGATGAGGAGGATAGCAAAACCAACATCCCTTTCTGCAGTCCCAAAGAAATGTAAAAACATTGCCCGTGTGACATTTTGGCGGAAATGCACAAAACAATCTTAAGAAAAAAGTGATTTGTGCGGCTCACCAAAAGGTCGCAATAGCAATGAGGTGAAATGGATAGCCCTGTTTGCAAAAGGAGGTAGAAAGGAAACAATTACGGCCCAATAATAACACGAGTTAAAGACACATTCACCGACAAAAAAGAAGCATGTTTGATAGTACCCAAGTGCAGGGAATCATCGTAGCAATTTCCAAAGGTGGAAGTGATAAGTATGGAGTGTCGAACCCACGAGGAGCTAAAGGTAAGATCAATATTCTCTCAAGACCTATCTACCACTAATACGACTCTACGTACACCGAACGTTTGCTTCCAACTAGCAACGAGAAATAAAACTACGTTGTGGGTATGAAGTGGATTATTGGGGAACGTAGCAGTAATTCAAAATTTTCCTACGTTTCACCAAGATCAATCTATGGAGTCATCTAGCAATGAGGGAGGAGTGGATCTACATACCCTTGTAGATCGCGCGCGAAGCGTTCAAGAGGACGGGGTTGATGGAGTCGTACTCGTCGTGATCCAAATCACCGATGATCCTAGCGCCGAACGGACGGCACCTCCGCGTTCAACACACGTACGGTTAGCGTGACGTCTCCTCCTTCTTGTTCTAGCAAGGGGGAAGGAGAGGTTGAGGAAGATGTCTCCAACAGCAGCACGACGGCGTGGTGGTGGTGGAGCTGCAGTACTCCGGCAGGGCTTCGCCAAGCACTATGGAGGAGGAGGATGTGTTGGAGAGGGAGAGGGAGGCACCAAAGGCGTAGGTTGAGAGGCCCTCCTTCCCCCACTATATATAGGGAGTCCAAGGGGGGGGGGGGGCGCCGGCCCTAGGAGATCCAATCTCCTAGGGGGGTGCGGCCAAGGGAGGAATCCCTCCTCCCCAAGGCACCTAGGAGGTGCCTTCCCCCTTTGGGACTCTTCCCTTCCTTGAACCCTAGGCGCATGGCCTCTTGGGGCTGGTGCCCTTGGCCCATATAGGCCAAGGCGCACCCCCTACAACCCATGTGGCCCCCCGCGGCAGGTGGCCCCACCCGGTGGACCCCCGGGACCCTTCTGGTGGTCCCGGTACAATACCGGTGCTCCTCGTGACGTCCGGGATCTCATCCGGGACTCCGAACAACATTCGGGTTACTGCATATACATATCCCTACAACCCTAGCGTCACCGAACCTTAAGTGTGTAGACCCTACGGGTTCGGGAGATATGCAGACATGACCGAGATGACTCTCCGATCAATAACCAACAGCGGGATCTGGATACCCATACTGGTTCCCACATGTTCCACGATGATCTCATCGGATGAACCACGATGTCGAGGACTCGATCAATCCCGTATACAATTCCCTTTGTCTAGCGGTACGATACTTGCCTGAGATTCAATCGTCGGTATCCTGATACCTTGTTCAATCTCATTACCGGCAAGTCACTTTACTCGTTCCGTAACACATCATCCCGTGATCAACTCCTTGATCACATTGTGCACATTATGATGATGTCCTACCGAGTTGGCCCAGAGATACCTCTCCATCACACGGAGTGACAAATCCCAGTCTCAATTCGTGCCAACCCAACAAAAACTTTCGGAGATACCCGTAGTGCACCTTTATAGCCACCCAGTTATGTTGTGACGTTTGGCACACCCAAAGCACTCCTACGGTATCCGGGAGTTGCACAATCTCATGGTCTAAGGAAATGATACTTGACATTAGAAAAGCTTTAGCATACGAACTACATGATCTTGTGCTAGGCTTAGGATTGGGTCTTTGTCCATCACATCATTCTCCTAATGATGTGATCCCGTTATCAATGACATCCAATGTCCATGGTCAGGAAACTGTATCCATCTATTGATCAACGAGCTAGTCAACTAGAGGCTTACTAGGGACATGGTGTTGTCTATGTATCCACACATGTATCTGAGTTTCCTATCAATACAATTCTAGCATGGATAATAAACGATTATCATGAACAAGGAAATATAATAATAACTAATTTAGTATTGCCTCTAGGGCATATTTCCAACAGTCTCCCACCTGCACTAGAGTCAATAATCCAATTCACATCGATATGTGACTAACACCCAAAGAGTTTACTAGAGTCAATAATCTAGTTCACATTACCATGTGATTAACACTCGATGAGTTCTGGGTTTGATCATGTTATGCTTGTGAAAGATGTTATAGTCAATGGGTCTGAATCTTTCAGATCCGTGTGTGCTTTACAAATCTCTACGTCATCTCCTAGATGTAGCTACCACGTTCTATTTGGAGCTATTCCAAATAACTGTTCTACTATACGAATCCAGTTTACTACTCAAAATAATCTGGATTAGTGTCAAAGTTTGCATCGGCGTAACCCTTTACGACGAACTCTTTTACCACCTCCATAATCGAGAAAATTCCTTAGTCCACTAGTTACTAAGGATAACTTTGTCCGCTGTCCTGTGATCCATTCTTAGATCACTCTTGTACCCCTTGACTGACTCATGGCAAGGCACATTTCAGGTGCAGTACACAGCATAGCATACTGTAGAGCCTATGTCTTAAGCATAGGGGACGACCTTCATCCTTTCTCTCTATTCTGCCGTGGTCGAGCTTTAAGTCTTAACTTCATACCTTACAACTCAGGCAAGTACTCCTTCTTTGAATGATCCATCTTGAACCCCTTCAAGATCATGTCAAGGTATGTGCTCATTTGAAAGTACCATTAAGCGTTTTGATCTATCCTTATAGATCTTGATGCTCAATGTTCAAGTAGCTTAATCCAGGCTTTCCATTGAAAAACACTTTCCAAATAACCCTATATGCTTTCCAGAAATTCTACATCTTTTCTGATCCATAATATGTCAACAACATATACTCATCAAAAATTCTATAGTGCTCCCACTCACTTCTTTGGAAATACAAGTTTCTCATAAACTTTGTATAAACCCAAAATCTTTGATCATCTCATCAAAGGTACATTCCAACTTCGAGATGCTTACTCCAGTCCTTAGAAGGATTGCTGGAGCTTTGCATACTTATTAGCATCTTTCAGGATTGACAAAACCTTCCGGTTGTATCACATACAACCTTTCCTCAAGAAAATCGTCGAGGAAACAATGTTTTTGACATCCTATCTGCAAGATTTCATAAATAATGTAGTAATCGCTAATATAATTCCAACAGACTCTTAGCATCGCTACGAGTGAGAAAGTCTCATCGTAGTCAACTCCTTGAACTTGTCGGAAAACATCTTAACGACAAGTCGAGCTTTCTTAATGGTGATACTTACCATCATCGTTCGTCTTCCTTTTAAAATCCATCTGTACTCAACAGCCTTACGACCATCGAGCCGTTCCGCCAAAGTCTACACTTTGTTTTCATACATGGATCCTCTCTCGGATTTTATGGCCTCGAGCCATTTATCGGAATCCAGGCCCACCATCGCTTCTCCATAGCTCGTAGGTTCATTGTTGTCTAGCAACATGACTTCCAAGACAGGATTACGTACCACTCTGAAGTAGTACACATCCTTGTCATCCCACGAGGTTTGGTAGTGACTTGATCTGAAGTTTCATGATCTATCATAAGCTTCCACTTCAATTGGTGTAGGTGCCACAGGAACAACTTCCTGTGCCCTGCCACACACTAGTTGAAGAGACGGTTCAATAACCTCATCAAGTCTCCACCACCCTCCCACTCAATTCTTTCGAGAGAAAGTTTTCCTCGAGAAAGGACCCGATTCTAGAAATAATCCCTTATTGCTTTCGGATCTGAGACAGGAGGTATACCCAACTGTTTTGGGTGTCCTATGAAGATGCATTTATCCGCTTTGGGTTTGAGCTTATCAGCCTGAAACTTTTTCACATAAGCGTCGCAGCCCCAAACTTTTAAGAAATGACAGCTTAGGTTTCTCTAAACCATAGTTCATACGGTGTCATCTCATCGGAATTACGTGGTGCCCTATTTAAAGTGAATGTGGTTGTCTTTAATGCCTAACCCATAAACTATTGTGGTAATTCAATAAGAGACATCATGGTATGCATCATATCCAATGGGGTGCAGTTATGATGTTCGGACACACCATCACACTATGGTGTTCCAGGCTGTATTAGTTGTGAAACAATTTCCACAATGTCTTAATTTTGTGCCAAACTCATAATTCAGATATTCATCTATATGATCATATCATAGATCTTTTATCCTCTTGTCACGACGATCTTTCAACTTCACCCTGAAATTACTTGAACCTTTCAATAATTCAGACTCATGATTCATCAAGTAAATATACTCAACATCTACTCAAATCATCTGTGAAGTAAGAACATAACAATATCCACTACACGCCTCAGCACTCATTGGACTGGACACATCAAAATGTATTACTTCCAACAAGTTGCTTTCTAGTTCCATTTTACTGAAAACGAGGCTTTCAGTCATCTTGCCCATGTGGTATGATTTGCATGTCTCAAGTGATTCAAAATCAAGTGAGTCCAAACGATCCATCTGTATAGAGTTTCTTCATGCATATCTACCAACAAACATGGTTCGCATGTCTCAATCCTTTCAAAAATGAGTGAGTCCAAAGATCCATCAACATGGAGCTTCTTCATGTGTTTTATACCGAAATGACTTACGTGGCAGTGCCACAAGTAGGTGGTACTATCATTACTATCTTTTGGCATGAACATGTGTATCACTACGATCGAGATTCAATGAACCATTCATTTTAGGTGCAAGACCATTGAAGTTATTATTCAAATAAACAGAGTAACCATTATTCTCCTTAAATGAATAACCGTACTGCGATAGACATAATCCAATTATGTCTATGCTCAACGCAAACACCAATCTGGATGGTAGAGGGAGCGTGCGATGCTTGATCACATCAAGCTTGGAAATAACTTCCAACACATATCGCCAGCTCACCTTTAGCTAGTCTCTGTTTATTCCGTAGCCTTTTGTTTCGAGTTACTAACACTTAGCAACCGAACCGGTATCTAATACTCTGGTGCTACTAGGAGTACTAGTAAAGTACACATTATAATGCATATCCAATATACTTTTGTCGACCTTGCCAGCCTTCTCATCTACCAAGTATCTAGGGTGGTTCTGCTTCAGTGGCTGTTCCCCTTATTACAGAAGCACTTAGTCTCGGGTTTGGGTTCAACCTTGGGTTTCTTCACTAGAGCAGCAGCTGATTTGCCGTTTCATGAAGCATCCCTTTTTGCCCTTGCCCTCCTTGAAACTAGTGGTTTCACAAACCATCAACAATTGATGCTTCTTCTTGATTTCTACTTTTGTGGTGTCAAACATCGCGAATATCTCAAGGATCATCATATATGTCCCTGATATATTATAGTTCATCATGAAGCTCAAGAAGCTTGGTGGTAATGACTTTGGAGAACCATCACTATTTCATCTGGAAGATCAACTCCCACTCGATTCAAGCGATTGTTGTACTCAGACAATCTGAGCACAAGTTCAACAATTGAGCTTTTCTCCCTTAGTTTGCAGGCTAAGAAAATCGTCAGAGGTCTTATACCTCTTGACGTGGGCACGAGCCTGAAATCCCAATTTCAGTCCTTGGAACATCTCATATGTTCTGCGATGTTTCAAAAACGTCTTTGGTGCCTCAATTCTAAACAATTTAGCATTACGCACTGAACTATCATGTAGTCATCAAAACGTGTATGTCAGATGTTCGCAACATCCACAGACGATGTTCGAGGTTCAGCACACTAAGCGGTGCATTAAGGACATAAGCCTTCTATGAAGCAATGAGGACAAACCTCAGGTTACGGACCTAGTCCGCATAATCACTACTATCAACTTTCAACTAAATTTTCTCTAGGAACATATCTAAACAGTAGAACTGAAGCGCGAGCTACGACATAATTTGCGAAGACCTTTTGACTATGTTCAGGATAATTAAGTTCATCTTATGAACTCCCATTCAGATAGACATCCCTCTAGTCATCTAAGTGATTACATGATCCGAGTCAACTAGGCCGTGTCCGATCATCACGTGAGACGGACTAGTCAACATCGGCGAACATCTTCATGTTGATCGTATCTACCATACGACTCATGCTCGACCTTTCTGTCTCTTGTGTTCCGAGGCCATGTCTGTACATGCTAGGCTTGTCAAGTCAACCTAAGTGTTTCGCGTGTGTAAATCTGTCTTACACCCGTTGTATTCGAACGTAAGAATCTATCACACCCGATCATCACGTGGTGCTTCGAAATGACAAACTTTCGCAATGGTGCACAGTTAGGGGGAACACTTTCTTGAAATTATTATGAGGGATCATCTTATTTACTACCGTCGTTCTAAGCAAATAAGATGTATAAACATGATAAACATCACATGCAATCAAATAATAGTGACATGATATGGCCAATATCATATAACTCCTTTGATCTCCATCTTGGGGCTCCATGATCATCTTGTCACCGGCATGACACCATGATCTCCATCATCATGATCTCCATCATCGTGTCTCCATGAAGTTGCTCGCCAACTATTACTTCTACTACTATGGCTACCGGTTAGCAATAAAGTAAAGTAATTACATGGCATTGTTCAATGGCACGCAGGTCATACAATAAATAAAGACAACTCCTATGGCTCCTGCCAGTTGTCATACTCATCGACATACAAGTCGTGATTCCTATTACAAGAACATGATCAATCTCATACATCACATATATCATTCATCACATCCTTTTGGCCATATCACATCACATAGCATACCCTGCAAAAACAAGTTAGACGTCCTCTAATTGTTGTTTGCATGTTTTACGTGGCTGCTATGGGTTTCTAGCAAGAACGTTTCTTACCTACGCAAAGACCACAACTTGATATGCCAATTGCTATTTACCCTTCATAAGGACCCTTTTCATCGAATCCGATCCGACTAAAGTGGGAGAGACAGACACCCGCTAGCCACCTTATGCAACTAGTGCATGTCAGTCGGTGGAACCAGTCTCACGTAAGAGTACGTGTAAGGTCGGTCCGGGCCGCTTCATCCCACAATGCCGCCGAATCAAGATTGGACTAGTAACGGTAAGAATATTGAACAAAATCAACGCCCACAACTACTTTGTGTTCTACTCGTGCATAGAATCTACGCAATAGACCTAGCTCATGATGCCACTGTTGGGGAACGTAGCAATAATTCAAAATTTTCCAACGTGTCACCAAGAGCAATCTATGGAGTCATCTAGAAATGAGGGAGGAGTGGATCTACATACCCTTGTAGATCGCGCGCGGAAGCGTTCAAGAGGACGGGGTTGATGGAGTCGTACTCGTCGTGATCCAAATCACCGATGATCCTAGCACCGAACGGACGGCACCTTCGCGTTCAACACACGTACGGTCAGCGTGACGTCTCCTCCTTCTTGATCCAGCAAGGGGGAAGGAGAGGTTGAGGAAGATGGCTCCAACGGCAGCACGACGGCGTGGTGGTGGTGGAGCTGCAGTACTCCGGCAGGGCTTCGCCAAGCACTATGGAGGAGGAGGATGTGTTGGAGAGGGAGAGGGAGGCACCAAAGGCGTAGGTTGAGAGGCCCTCCTTCCCCCACTATATATAGGGAGTCCAAGGGGGGGGGCACCGGCCCTAGGAGATCCAATCTCCTAGGGGTGTGTGGCCAAGGGAGGAATCCCTCCTCCCCAAGGCACCTAGGAGGTACCTTCCCCCTTTGGGACTCTTCCCTTCCTTGAACCCTAGGTGCATGGGCCTCTTGGGGCTGGTGCCCTTGGCCCATATAGGCCAAGGCGCACCCCCTACAACCCATGTGGCCCCCCGCGGCAGGTGGCCCCACCCGATGGACCCCCGGGACCCTTCCGGTGGTCCCGGTACAATACCGATGCCCCCAAAACTTGTCCCGATGCTCGAAATAGCACTTCCTATATATAATTCTTTACCTCCGGACCATTCCGGAACTCCTCGTGACGTCCAGGATCTCATCCGAGACTCTGAACAACATTCGGGTTACTGCATATACATATCCCTACAACCCTAGCGTCACCGAACCTTAAGTGTGTAGACCCTACGGGTTCGGGAGACATGCAGACATGACCGAGATGACTCTCCAGTCAATAACCAACAGCGGGATCTGGATACCCATGCTGGTTCCCACATGTTCCACGATGATATCATCGGATGAACCACGATGTCGAGGATTCGATCAATCCCGTATATAATTCCCTTTGTTTAGCGGTACGATACTTGCCTGAGATTCGATCGTCGGTATACCGATACCTTGTTCAATCTCGTTACCGGCAAGTCTCTTTACTCGTTCCGTAACACATCATCCTGTGATCAACTCCTTGATCACATTGTGCACATTATGATGATGTCCTACCGAGTGGGCCCAGAGATACCTCTCCATCACACGGAGTGACAAATCCCAGTCTCGATTCGTGCCAACTCAACAGACACTTTCGGAGATACCCGTAGTGCACCTTTATAGCCACCCAGTTATGTTGTGACGTTTGGCACACCCAAAGCACTCCTACGGTATCCGGGAGTTGCACAATCTCATGGTCTAAGGAAATGATACTTGACATTAGAAAAGCTTTAGCATACGAACTACATGATCTTGTGCTAGGCTTAGGATTGGGTCTTTGTCCATCACATCATTCTCCTAATGATGTGATCCCGTTATCAATGACATCCAATGTCCATGGTCAGGAAACCGTAACCATCTATTGATCAACGAGCTAGTCAACTAGAGGCTTACTAGGGACATGGTGTTGTTTATGTATCCACACATGTATCCGAGTTTCCTATCAATACAATTCTAGCATGGATAATAAACGATTATCATGAACAAGGAAATATAATAATAACTAATTTATTATTGCCTCTAGGGCATATTTCCAACATGGATAACTTTGCATGATATCGGAGAGCTAAAATATGAAAGTAGGTGTTGTTATCATAAAGTTAGAATATATTACTAAATATTATGAATAGCGAGTGTGGAATAATGATGGGTCGGTGTGCGGAATTGTCCGTGGCAATTGTTAACAAGATGGGTAATCACTATTGCAATTTCATATGAGGGAGAGGCATAAGCTAACATACTTTTGCTTCTTGGATCATATGCACTTATGATTGGAACTCTAGCAAGCATCCGCAACTACTAAAGATCATCAAGGTAAAACCCAACCATAGAACTAAAGCATCAAGTCCCCTTTTTCCCATACACAACAACCCACTTACTCGGGTTTATGCTTCTATCACTCAAGCAACCCACTATAAGCGAATCATGAACGTATTGCAACCCCCTACAACGGGAATCCCTCATGCTTGCGCGATACGGAGGGCACAATAGGACAGCACCAAAATAAAACATACTACTCATACCAATCTATATCATCAATCAACCCAAAGACAAAGGATATCTACCCAAAACATCATAGGATGGCAACAGATCATTGGATCATAATATGTGGCATAAAGCACCATGTTCACGTAGGGATTACAGCAGGGTGTGGGATAGTGGACTGCGTAAAAGAGATGAGGATGGTGATGATGATGGTGATTATGATGAAGACGATCACCGCGGCGATGGTTCCCCTCCCGATGGCACTCTGGCGCCACCGAGAGTGAGGAGGCACTACTAGGGAAAACCCTAGCAGTAGCGCTGGTTTTGTGCTCACTAGTAGCGCGGGTAGGCATGCTACTAATAAGGCGCTACAGCTATTGCTTAGCAGTAACGCGTGCCCGCACGCGCTACTGCTAGGACAAATAGCTGCAGCGTTTGTTCACTCCCACACTACTACTAATGTAACTACTGGCAGTGTGTTTTCTCTACATCGCTACTAGTATTCTTTTTTTATTTTTTTATTTTTAGTGTATTTATGCGCCATCGTACAAATGTTGGTACAATACTAGTTATGTGGTTTACATCATTATGTCCATAACAGTGTGTCAAATGAAGGTGGATTAATTTCAAGTGGAGGCAATATGTGGTGCATGTCAAAAGTATACTACTAATCCAAACTTGATCTAGTTTGGACTAGTAGTACTTTCGATGTGCACCACATGTTGCCCCCACTTGAATCTAATCCGCCGGCACAAGCTATTTAATCATCATCATAGTCATTACCACCAACAGTATTTATTTAATCACCACTAATACTAGCTAATAATAATCATCATAGTCATTACCACCAACACTAGCTATTTTATCATCATAGTAATAGTGTAGCACATCATCATCCTCAAACTCATTTCTAGCTAGCTAATCATTCCTGCTACTCTCTCTTAGGTAAAATAACATAAAACATGTGTAGCTCTCCTCCTTGATCAAGTTGGAGCATGCAGATGAACCTGTCTCCTAATCGTGGGTAGCGCATCTGTTTGCTGCCCCCTAGTACTTCTCTGCGCTTCTCCATCACACATTTGGTCCAGTCTTGCACTATTAAGCATCCGTTGCTAATCTTGAATGCACTAAAGTAATCTGTAGGATATCTTGGCCGTAAGCTAATAATACTCATGGTACCTTTAGTCTCGATCCCATAAGGCACAACATTCATCGGGAGTCCCTGTTGAAGAACATCGTATGGTAACATACTTAGCAATGAAGTTTAGCTTCAAAAATAATGTATGGAAAAGATGCACTGAGGACAAATAGTAAAAATCTTACCATCCTTCCTCAATAGATGTGACCGTAGTTCATTACGAACACTATTGGTCACATGTTTTCAGTACTAACATTTCTAAGTGCAGGAAGAAAATTTGTCTTGACAGTATCAAGATCCTCAAGCCATGAAACATAATGACTTAGCTCCTCGTAGTCTAGTTCAGCCCCGGGATAGTAGTAGGTCATGTCTACCAAGCGCTGGACATGTTTGCTTGCACCGAAATAAGTTGAAAATACAAATTAGTTGTCAACTATTTTTGAATAAACAATATCAAAGACATCAATATGGTTGAGAAACTTACATAATGGTATAACTGGAGGCGTCTGCACATCGACCCAGATGTCGTTGTTACCTTCAATATCATCTTCTGGACGAATATCAAAGGTGATAACCATATCAGGCTCAAATGCATAAGTCTTGCATAGTGCTCGCCATGTTTTGCACCCAAAATAGGTGTAATTGTCTGAATTGTATAATTTTGCATGGAAAATATAACCATGCTCGGTCTTCAAGTAAACTTTCTTTTCCTCCATAGTACGACTGAAACCTATCTTATCCAATACAAAAACTCTTGCATGGCAGGGGATACGCTAGTAGAATAGTAAAAAAAGACTTGTCATGCTTAATGTCATGCTTAAATTATAAGTTGAAGCAAATGAAGCAAATGTCATGCTTAATTACGAAAAAACACTTGTCGTTGTGACTTACTGTATCCACTTCGAAGTTCTCGTCCAACTTGATGTTGAAGCGCCTATCATCATCTAGGAAGATTCCGTCGCACAGGCGGCGCTCGTCTTCGTAGTATTTGCAAATACCGAAATCCTTTTCGTCATCAGACATTTCCTATTTTCATAGTTAAAACATTAATTGAAAATCGATCGAAGACAACTACCAGGATACTCAACACACAAATCCGATGCACTCGATATTTCCTACATATTCTGGCATAAGTCATGCCAAAATTCATGAAAAAATCCGGCATGACCTTTGCTAAAATAGGACATATCGACCGCCTGAAATTTGCCGGAACGGAAATGAATCAAAACTCCGGCAAAACATAGGCCACTCGGAGGTGTAACCTGCAAACATGACCGGCCACTTGGGCAAGCACATATCCTATTTGAGCAACACAAGATATACATTTCAAAATATCTTATAGGACTCAAATTAGCATGCATTCAATAAGCAAAAGTAAATCATCCCATGCGTCCGTACATAGTCGAATATTATCACTAATACATCCCGAATAGTGTCATACATATAACATCACTAATACAACTAAAACCCTAGCACACGATGGGTATCGGCACGGGCGGTGGACACCCACAGAGAAGGAACCATCACGGGATCATAGCTCCAGTGAGATCCCTGGAGAACCTGCCAGGTATTGGAGAACCTGTGCTCCAACGCAAACAAGTAGCGACGAACGTGCGCGTCCTCCTCACTGACACGGTGACGCACAACCTCCTCGGGGTCCTCGAGCCTCTGGACTGTCACTGGCCCACGCGACCGCCACCAAAGAAGGTTCGGGTCAACAACAGGCTGGCTCCTCACCAACCTGCGCCCCCCGGTAGGTAGCGCCTCCCAGTACCACCCCGGCGGAGCCCAGTCCCGGACATGGCCCATCTGGTCAAGCAGGTGTCATCCTCCACCGACTCGACGACGGCGATGCGGGATAGGCATCGTCCACTTCAATGCGGGAAAAATTGCTTTAACTAAAAAAATAGCAACAAGTTCTTACTAACTAGTTCTATTAATTCAACTAGTTCTTATTAAAAATAAACTTACTATAAATGAAAATAAACTAGTACCTAATTAGTACCTAGTTCTTACTAACTAATTAGTACCTAGGAACTACTGCCCTAATTACCATCGAATTTGATGAAGCTAGGGTGGAAAGTGGTAGCGGATATTCCAATTATCCAACTATAAAGTGAAATAAGTGGTCAAATTTTACTCGTTTTATGATTCAGTTTAGAAATTTGATTCGTTTCCACCCTTACATGAACCCTAACTCATTTGAGCCGCACCGCATCTGATTCGTTTCCACCCTTACATGAACCCTAACTAATTTTATGCAACTAAAATATAAAGAAACCCTATGCAGAGGTAGGGGAGAGGGAGGAGCAGGCATGCTCACCTCAGGTGCCTGCGACGAGGGAGGGGCAGGCGGCGTCGAGGTTGGGGTCAGGGCTCGGGCGCGCGGCGGATGGCGACGTCGAGGTCGGGGTTGGGGGCGGCGTCCGGGGCGGCGTTGAGGTCGGGGGCGGGGCGGCGTTGAATCTGGGGTCGGGGGTGGCGTAGAGGGTGTGCGGAGAGCGCGCGGCGGTCGACGGGCGACAACGGAAGCGAGAGTGGAGAGCTGGATTTGGGGGAAGTGGCTGTGGGGAAGGACGAACCTCGTGGTTAAGTCAAAAGTAGTAGTAGCGTGTTCCAGAAAGCGCGCTACTACTACGTTAGCTACAGCGCGTTCTGGGATACACGCTACTGCTACTCCTTTCTCTTTTTCCCTTTTTCATTTCGTTTTATTCACATTTTATTTTTTTCCTTTCACCTTATTCTATTTCTTTCATTTTCAATTACCTTTCTATTTGCTTTCCATTTAATTTTATATCCTTTAGCAGTAGCGAGTTTAGATTAAAATGCACTGCTACAAAGAAAGTAGCGGTAGCGCGGTTCAATATAGGTCGCTACTACTATGTGTAGCCTATTGGCTAAGACATGGGAATTTTAATAGTAACATGTTTAGAACAAGACGCGCTACTGCTAAAACTTTATGTGCAGCGCGGTTTGCACAGGTGTGCTACTTCTACTTAGTGCTTTTTTGACCCGCACTACTTCTAAAGTTCTGTGTATAAGGTTTTCCCTAGTAGTGAGGAGACGTTCTCCCCTTGTGCTTCCTCCTCCATGTCCTCCCCCTGGATGAGGAGACGTTCTCCCTCTGGTCCTTGGCCTTCATGGTGATGATGGCCCCTCCGAGATCCTCCTTCCTAGCCTCCGGTGATGATGGCCCCCTCCGGCAGGGTGCTAGAGAGGGCCTAGATTGGTTTCTCGTGGCTACAGAGGCTTGCCGCGGCGGAACTTCCGATCTAGGTTCATTTCTGGAGGTTTCTATATATATAAGAGGTTTTGGCATCAAGAACAAGTCAGGGGTGTCTCTGGGCTGTCCACGAGGTAGGGGGGCGCCCATGGGGGGTGGGCGCGCCTCCCACCCTTGTGGGCAGCCCGAGACTCTTCTGTCCCAACTCTTTTACTCCATGGCCTTCTTCTGGTCCAAAAATAAGCTCCGTCAAGTTTCAGGTCAAACTGGACTCCGTCTGGATTTCTTTTTCTGCGATACTCTAAAACAAGGAAAAACAGAAACTGGCACTTGACTCTAGGTTAATAGGTTAGTCCCAAAAATCATATAAATGCGTATAAAACATCCAAGGTTGATAATATAATAGCATGAATACTTCATAAATTATAGATATGTTGGAGACGTATCAGCATCCCCAAGCTTAATTCCTGCTCGTCCTCGAGTAGGTAAATGATAAAGAAATAATTTCTGAAGTGTGAATGCTAGCAAGTGCATAAGTTTCATCAATGATAGTTCCAATCACTTTTTCTAGCATCATTATATATCATAACAGTAGCTCATCTTCATAATACTTTTCATGATCAAGTAACAAGCTATTCACATGCTTAAGTATAGATCATAAACTTTCTTGAAACTAACAAACTATATTCTCAGTCATCAAACAATTGCAATTCATCTTATTTTCAGGAAGGGCCTATGTCAGAGCTTTGATTTAGCAAACTCCACATACTCAACTATCATTTAATCTTTCACAATTTCTAACACTCACGTGATATTTATGGGTTCAAAGTTTTAATCGGACACGGAGAAAGATAGGGGCTTATAGATTCGCCTCCCAACCTTTTACCTCAAGGGTAATGTCAACAATAATAGTTCATGATAACTTACATCCAATTGGATATATATATCAGGATCTTTCCAACACAATGTGCTTGCAAAAGGATAAAATGTAAAAAGGAAAGGTGAAGATCACCCTGACTCTTGCATAAGGGTAGAAGATAAAAGTAAAAGATAGGCCCTTCATAGAGGGAAGCAGAGGTTGTCATGCGCTTTTATGGTTGGATGCACAAAATCTTAATGCAATATATTGCCACTTGTGGTATGGACCTTTATTATGCAGTTTGTCGCTTTTATTTCTTCCACATCACAAGATCGTATAAAGCTTATTTTCTCCACATTAATAGATCATACATATTTAGAAGGCAATTTTTATTGCATGCACCGATGAAAACTTACTTGAAGGATCTTACTCAATCCATAGGTAGGTATGGTGGACTCTCATGGCAAAACTAGTTTAAGGAATGTTTGGAAGCACAAGTAGTATGTCTACTTGGTGCAAAGAATTTGGCTAGCATGAGGGGGAAAAGCAAGCTCAACATGTTGGATGATCCAAGACAATATACTTTATTTCAGATATAAGAAAACATAACCCATTATGTTGTCTTCCTTGTCCGACATCAACCTTTTAGCATGTAATATTTTAATTAGTGCTCACAATTACAAAAGATGTCCAAGATAGTATATTTATATGTGAAATCTCTCTTCCTTCAATATTCTTTCAAGAATTGTTCAAGTGACCAATTCTACGTTTGCTAACTTTCAATAAGTTTAATACCTATACTTATTCTATGTGAAGTCATTACTCCCCATGGTATAATCATATGAAACATATATAAATTCAGATTTATGGTATTAAATTATTCAACCATTTACTCATAGGATATATGTGAAGCCCGGGAGTAAATGACAAACTCCTCCAAAAGATATAAGTGAAGGACACTGAGTAGTCAAATAATTAACTAGCCATGGGAGGATTCTTTTTCATTTAAGATTTCAGATCCAATTATTTTATTCAAACATCAAGTAAAATTGAAAATACGCTCCAAGCAAAACACATATCAAGTGACGAATAAAAATATAGCTCCGAGTAAGGTATACCGATAGTTTTTGAAGACAAAAGAGGGGATGCCTTCCGGGGAATCCCCAAGCTTAGGTACTTGAGTATTCCTTGAATATTACCTTGGGGTGCCTTGGGCATCCCCAATATTTGGGTCTTTCCACTCCTTATTCTCCTCATATTGATATCTCACCCAAAGCTTGAAAACTTCAATCACACAAAACTTAACGGAACTTCGTGAGATAGGTTAGTATGATAAGGAGTAAACCATTCAATTTGGTACTGTGAAAGACAAGGATCATAATTGTTATCACACAATGCCTACTGTACCATATCATTTCTACAATTTATATTCAGGAATATAAGCCATAGAAACTAGAAAACAAGCAAACTATGCAATGAAAACAGAATCTGTCAGAAACAGAACAGTCTGTAATGATCTGAACACCAACCATACTTATGCTACTCCAAAAATTCTGAAATAAATTGGTGGACGTGAGGAATTAGTATATTAATCTTCTTAAAAAATAATCAACTCAATCGCACTCTTCTGTAAAAAAATGGGAGCTAATCTCGTGAGCGCAAAGTTTCTGTTTTTTACAACAAGATCACATTAAATTTCACCCTAGTCTTCCTAAAGGTCTTACTTGGCACTTTATTGAAAAAAATGCTATAATATATTATTAATACAGTAGCTTAATCATGAGAACAAGAAATAGTAAGGGTAAATATTGGGTTGTCTCCTAACAAGCGCTTTTCTTTAATGCCTTTTAGTTAGGCATGATGGTTTCAATGATGCTCACATGAAAGATAAGAATTGAAACATAAACAAAGCATCATGAAGAATATGACTAGCACATTTAAATCTAACACACTTCCTATGCCTAGGGATTTTGTGAGCATGCAATTTATAGGAACAAGGATCAACTAGCATAGGAAGGAAAAACAAGGATAATTTCAAAACTTTAAGCACATAGAGAGGAAACATGATATTATTGTAACTCCTACAAGCATATATTCCTCCCTCATAATAATTTTCAGTAATATCATGAATGAATTCAACAATATAACCATCACACAAAGCATTCTTTTCATCATCTACAAGCATAGAAATTTTACTACTCTCCACATAAGCAAAATTCTTCTCATTCGGGATAGTGGAATCATTACTAACTAAAGTTAACACTCTTCCAGATCCACTTTAGATTATAGTATTATTCATACTCCAAAATATATGAGTGAAGTTCATGGAGCATTATACAATTAATATAGACTAACCAATATCCAAGCTCAAAATATATAAGTGAAGCACACGAAGCATTAAAAAAATTTAAGTGAGGCACAAAGAGTAATTCTATAATATCATACTCAAAAGATTTAAGTGAAGCACATGAAGTATTCTATAAATTTATGAATGGACTTATCATACTAGCATGGTTCTTAAAGAAAAATAAAAACAAAAAAGACACAAATCATGTGAACAAAACAAAAACCGAGGTATACCGATATTTGTTGAAGAAGAAAGATGGGATGCCAACGGGGGCATCCCCAAGCTTAGATGCTTGAGTATCCTCTGAAATATTTACTTGGGTTGCCTTGGGAATCACCAATCTTGAACTCTTTCCTCTCTTTATTCTTCTCATATTGATAGCTCCTCGATCTTTGAACACTTCATCCACACAAAACTTTAATAAAAACTGTGTGAGATCCGTTAGTATAATAAAGCAAATCACTACCTTTAGGTACTGTTTCAAACTCATTCCAATTTCATATTAGAAATATATCTAATGTATTCCAAATTCTCTATGGTTCATACCCTCCCATACAAGCCATAGATGCATCAGAATAAGCAAACAACACAACAAAAAAAGAATTTGTCTAAAACAGGACAGTCTGTAGTAATCTGGAGGTTTGGTAAACTCTTTTAACTCCAAGAATTATGAAATAAATTTGAAAATTTGAACAATTTGTACAGAAGTGATGTGAAAAAAGTTTTAGACCCATTTGACTTTCCAGTAAAAAATGTAAAATCACGCACTACAGCCAAAGTTTCTGTTTTTGTTCTGCACATAGTAAACAAGTAATCTAATCATCCTAAAACCAAAGCTTGGCACATTATTTTTATAATACATTGGATATATATAAGGGGATAATAATTTACAGAGAAACTTCCATGAAAAAATGTATATTTTTTCCATGAGCATGAACACAAATGCTCAAGGTCGACCCTCACTTCTTCAATGCATAACTTTCCAATCACTTCTCTTTTTGAAAAAAAAATTAGGCATGAGAGGCAAGTAAATTCTTTTTGTACTTTCGTTCTTTAAAAAGAAATATGTTTCACCCACAACTAAACATAAACAAAAAGGAAAAACAAAATCTACTTAGTGAAGAAAGCAAAGAAGAACACACGAGAATATCAACCCCACGCTATTGCTCCCCGACAACGGCGCCAGAAAAGACCTTGATAATCCCCAAGTGCAGGGAATCATCGTAGCAATTTCCAAAGGTGGAAGTGATAAGTATGGAGTGTCAAACCCACAAGGAGCTAAAGGTAAGATCAATATTCTCGCAAGCCCTATCTGCCACTGATACGACTCTACGTACACCGAACGTTTGCTTCCAACTAGCAACGAGAAATAAAACTACGTTGTGGGTATGAAGTGGATAACTTTGCATGATATCGGAGAGATAAAATATGAAAGTAGGTGCTGTTATCATAAAGTTAGAATATATTACTAAATATTATGAATAGAAAGTGTGGAATAATGATGGGTCGGTGTGCGGAATTGTCCTAGGCAATTGTTAACAAGATCGGTAATCACTATTGCAATTTCATATGAGGGAGAGGCATAAGCTAACATAATTTCGCTTCTTGGATCGTATGCACTTATGATTGGAACTCTAGCAAGCATCCGCAACTACTAAAGATCATTAATGTAAAACCCAACCATAGCATTAAAGCATCAAGTCCCCTTTATCCCATACGCAACAATCCCCTTACTCGGGTTTATGCTTATGTCACTCAAGCAACCCACTATAAGCGAATCATGAACGTATTGCAACACCCTACACTAGGAATACCTCATGCTTGCGCGACACGGAGGGCATAATAGGACAGCACCAAAATAAAACATACAACTCATACCAATCTAGATCATCAATCAACCCAAAGACAAAGGATATCTAGCCAAAACATCATAGGATGGCCACACATCATTGGATCATAATATGTGGCATAAAGCACCATGTTCAAGTAGGGATTACAGCGGGGTGCGGGAGAGTGGACCGTGTAAAAGAGATGAGGATGGTGATGTTGATGAAGACGATCACCACGGCGATGATTCCCCTCTTGATGGCACTCCGGTGCCACCGATAGTGAGGAGGAGAGGTTCTCCCCCTTGTGATTCCTCCTCCATGGCCTCCCCTGGATGTGGAGAGGTTCTCCATCTGGTCCTTCGGTTTCATGGTGATGATGGACCCTCCGAGATCCTCCTCCATAGCCTTCGGTGATGATGGCCCCCTCCGGTAGGGTGCCAGAGAGGGCGTAGATTGATTTCTCATGGCTACAGAGGCTTGCGGCGGTGGAACTTCCGATATAGGTTAACTTCTGGAGGTTTTTGTATATATAAGAGGTTTTGGTGTCGAGAGCAAGTCAGGGGGGTCTCCGCGCTGTCCACGAGGTAGGGGGGCGCGCCCAGGGGGTGGGCGTGCCTCTCACCCTCGTGGGCAGCCCGGGACTCTTCTGGCCAAACTCTTTTACTTCATGGCCTTCTTCTGGTCCAAAAATAAGCTCCATCAAGTTTTAGGTCAATTGGACTCCGTTTGATTTTCCTTTTCTGCGATACTCTAAAACAAGGAAAAACAGAAACTGGCACTGGGATCTAGGTTAATATGTTAGTCCAAAAATCCTATAAAATAGCATATAAATGCATATAAAATATTCGAGGTTGATAATACAATAGCATGAATACTTCATAAATTATAGATACGTTGGAGATGTATCAATGTTCCATGTAATAAGGGAAATATAGCAGCATGGTGGTTTATCAAAAATGGTTTGAGGACGAGATTGCAGGATGGAAAGTACGCCGGCCGAGATATGTTTTAAGCAAACAACTAAAGAAGATCCACATGCAGGATTTTCCACATGCAGCAACGTGAAGATGGGCAGTGGAGCAAGGCCGGAGGAAGTTGTGCTACCTCTTGAGCTTGCGTTGGTTTTTCCCTTGAAGAGGAAATGGTGATTGTCGGTGTCAAAACCGGCAGATCTCGGGTAGGGGGTCCCGAACTGTGCGTCTAAGGATCGAAGGTAACAGGAGATAGGGACACAATGTTTACCCAGGTTCGGGCCCTCTTGATGGTGGTAATACCCTACGTCCTGATTGATTGACTTTCATGAGTATAGGGGTTACAAGAGTTGATCTACCACGAGATCGCAATGGCTAAACCCTAGATGTCTAGCATGTATGACTATTCTTGCCTCTATAGACTAAACCCTCCGGTTTATATAGACACAGGAGGGGGCTAGGGTTGTGCAAAGTCGGTTTACAGAGAAAGGAATCTTCATATCCGAACGTCAAGCTTGTCATCCACGTAAAGGAGAGTCCCATCCGGACATGGGCGAAAGTCTTCTATCTTGTATCTTCGCGGCCCATTAATCTGGCCCATGTTGCATAGCCGGGATGCCCAAGGACCCCCTAATCCATGACTCCCTCAGTAGCCCCTGAACCAGGCTTCAATGACGATGTGTCCGGCACGAAGATTGTCTTCGGCATTGCAAGGCGAGCTCCTCCTCTGAATACTTTAAAGTACTTGATCAACACGAACTATGTCCGGATTTGTTTGATAGGTTAACCTTCCAACAATAAAAGCATAATACTTACAATAAGATACATCCATTGACAACTTTTTCTGGCGAAACGTGACACTTAGCCCTGCTGCCACTTCGAACCGTTTTTTGTGCCTCCCGCGTCGAGTTTTAACACGTAACTCCTATCGACATGTCTTGTCAAAGCAGATATCGTGTCCCATTATTGCCGGATTCTCATGAATACGAGTTTTGCTAATCTAACCATGCCATTCGCATGACCCCTTGGGAATAGACAAGTTTTAAGGCTCAAGGGAGGGGGATGCTTGATATTCGCAGTCCATATTAGTGGATAGAATCCAACTCTTCCGTCCCATGCCTCATTCTCTCTCTCTGCCTCCCCATCCTTCAGCTCCAGCACCCAAGTTCCAAGATTTTCTTCCCTCCGCAACTCCTCCGACCATGGACGGCTCTTAGGGCAAGTGGATGGCTTCCTCCGTCACGGAGGAGAATACAAAGGAGCTACGGGAGGCGCGGTATCTAACCGCGGAAATCAAGCACAAGCTTCCCGATCTGGCGCGGGTAATCCCCACTCCGGAGCCCGGCGAGAGGGTGGTACTCATCCCCCACTTCCTCCACGGACACAGATTCCCCCTTCACCCCTTTATGAGGGGTCTCATGTTCTACTACGGTCAAGATTTTCACGATCTGGCCCCAAATTCGTTCCTTCACATCTCGGCGTTCATCGTCGTGTGTGAGGCGTTCCTCTGCGTCTCCCCACACTTCGGCTTATGGCTCAAGATTTTCAATGTGAAGCCGAAGGTGGTCAATGGGCAACACGCGGACTGCGGTGGAGCCATGGTGAGCAAGCTCCCCAAAGTCAACTGGACAAAGGGAGTCCTTGTGTCCACCGTTAGGATATGGCAACAGGAATGGTTCTATATCACAGAACCCCACGGCTCTAAGTCGGCAGCCGTTCCAGCCTTCAGACTCGGACCCCTGCTAAGGCTCACATACTGGACCGACAAGGGTCCGGACTGGGGATCGGTCAATGAGGTGCTGCTGCTGCAGAAGAGCGTCCAAAGCATGATAGCGAAGGACATTACTGTCGCTTATGTGATCCAAGTGATGTTGATCCACCGAGCACTTCCCTGCCAGCGATGGTCCCTCAGGATGTGGGAGTTCAATCCGGAAGGGCAGCGGACCCTACAATGGTTTTACGGCACAACACGTAAGGGGGTCTGGAAGCTGCTTTTCAAGAAGCAGAAGTCATGGCCAAAGTCATCGGATGACAACGGCATCAACTTGAATCATCCAGCTTCCAAGGTAAATTGTAAAACCTCAGAACACCAATTGGTCCATCCATCCTAAGGAGAAGTATTGAGTAGTCTACCTCCTAACAGGTCTGGACCAAAAAGGCGGAGCAGATTTGATGTCCGGCTCCGCTCCCCGAAAACCCAACCGATCCTCTACTAATGAGGATGATGGTCCCGGCGCCATACCAGGCGCCGGTAAAGAAGGACAAGAAGAAGAAGAAAAAAGAGGAGGGCGCTTCGGATGCAGTGTCCGAAGAAGTTGATGCCCAATCCTCCCACGAGGGTGACGACGATGATGAGGAGGAGGAGGAAGAAGAAGATCCTCCTCGCAAGGGAATGAAGAGGGCGGCCTACAAAGACCTAAAGGCCGAAGCATCCAAGAGGGACAAGATTACACTCTCTGATGACTAGGAATCAGACGCCGAGGCCATCCCAACGCACTGTCGCCGGACCAAGCCCCAAGCTGACTCGTAAGTAGTCCGAGATTTTTCCACATACAACAATCTCTATGGACTGTGATTATAACTCTAAGTTCTATATTTTTGTTAGTCCGGCCCGCAGTATCCCCCAGCAATCCTCATCCTCGGGGGATCTACCGCCGGAGATGATGGAGAGCGAATCGCCTCCCCTAGCTTCCACGCCGCCTAGGGCAGATGACACTGAGGTGTCATCGCATAGGCCCTCCCGGGCCTCGAAGAGATGCGGGGGGACGACTTAACGGCGCTGGAGGGCAACACCTCGGTTGCCAAAGGGCTGGGGGGTACGGCCCCCATGTAGACCGGCGACGGGGGCCCCGGTCAATCCGACCCATAGCCACATACTACTCCAAAGAACCATACGGCTTCGGAGTGTCGTGAACGACCCCCTACAGGGGAAGGGGGAGTGGCGTCCTCTGTTAATCCGAAGGCGCCGAATACCACGGCGGACGCACTGCAAAGTGCTTCCGTCCTGGATGAGCACCGCATCCTGAAGGGTATGGTGGTTGAGAAGATTCAGTCCGCCAAGAGCGGGCTGAATGAAGCCTTCTCCAGCCTGCTAGCAGGCTTCGAGGTATGCAATGTAATATTTTTGATCATTTTTACCATAAATATGCCTGTATATAGACAGTAGCTCCTGTGACTCTGTTCGGTCTTTGAAAGAAAAGCGAGTGGAGGATCAATAGTCAGATGTCAGGTGGTAACATGCTATTTTATTTGGATTAAAACAGGCCTCTCTGTTGGCCGCGACTGCCCAATCAGCGGAAATTTCCGAACTCAAACGGAAACTAGAGCGAGCTGATGAGGATCTTGTCCTTGTTGACAAGCGGCTCGACCAGGCACAAGGTATGAGATACTCTTAGTTTATGCCTGTTTATATCCGTATTCTATGGGTTTTCAAGGGCTGCAATGTGTGTGTTTGTCTAGATGGTGCTGCCGCGGTTGAAACCCTCAGGGGTGAGCTTACCCAAGCCAAGGAGCAAGCTAGGGTAAGCAAGGCCGCCGCTGATAAAGTAGATGCGGATTTAACGGCTGAACAGGCCACTCGGCGCCGTTTTGAAGAACGGGTGACCGAGGTGGAGTAGAAGCTCAAGGACACCACGTATGTGGATCTGCCAAAGAGTGCTGCGGACGCCGCCCAATTCTTCTGGGCCTAGGAGGGGTACACGACGGAGAAGTTTTTCTGGTCGCAGTTTGCAAGGCAGGAGCATCCCGCACTGCTAAATGACCAAATGGCACAATGGGCGGAGCCACATAAGATGTACAGCGTGGCCATGAAGGACGTCATAGTCTGGTTGTGGCCGGCCGAGGCCATTCCAGACAGCTACTTCTACCTTGTGCGGCATCTCGTCGATGCGCTGCCGCGAATTGACACCGTCAAGAGGTGGTCCTGCATATAAGGAGCGCGAATGGCCTTCAGCCGTGTTAAGATACACTGGGTGAAGATGAAGGCCGAAAATGTGGCAGTTGAGGGCCCGACCAAAAGCAAGGGCCATCGCACATCAGAGCTCTATTTTGAGGACGTACTAAAATGTGCTCGCCTTGTAGAAGGCCAATGGTCGAAGGATGTAGTGTTTGATTGAATGAGTCCGAACTATTCGGGAGTTTGTATTATGAACTAAGGCTTTTGTAATATATTCATGCCTTTATGAAGGGTTTTTATCCTCCTCCGGGGGCGTTTTTATATCTAAGAGTTCCATTCGTTGGCTTCAACCCCCTTGTAGATACTACTGGGGTGTTCGGAATTGCGCGTGACTACACTTATCCCAACGTCTTGGTCCATGAAGGAGGTGTTAGCGTGGTGAACCAGGCAATCGGACTATGCGGTTTTATTGCTCTCACTTAGCCATAGAAGTTTTACGATGGGTCTGCAAAGTAGCCCCTGGTGTGTACGCGGCTATCCCAGTGCGGATGCATTCCATATGTGACTGGAAAACAGTCCTTCATGTAATACGGAAAAGAAAATGGCTAAAAGATTTAAATAAGTCGCCGAGTGGCTGATGAGCTCTCGCCTCACCATGACAGTCAGTTTTCGGCTTTCTCTACTGAGGTGCTTAACCGGACGAACCAGAAATACAATCGCAGTAGTTCTCCCTTTACTACCCTAGCCGATCAGACGGAACGTAAGGTAGCAAACACAGGAGCCGGGCAACCCAACTATTAACCAAAGACATGATTCAAAGCCGATGCATATAGTGCCGAGCTCGGGACGCCGAATTGTGCTATAAAGTTGTTCGGACTTTTTTTGGCAACACATGTGTTGCCATATATAGCCCCTGGCAATTTGTGCCGAGGTGTCTGCGTGAGACAACTAAAGAGAGAGAATAAAGTCTATAAGTAAAGATGACACCAAAGAAAAATTTGGTTTACTGGAATCTGGTTGATACATCAAAATGTAATCTTACAGAGGGTACCATAATCACCATTGTCATTTTACATGCCGGGGGTCTAAGGCGAAGGAAAAAAAGCGCTATACAAGTTCTTTGGTGAGGTTGTGGTCTACGAAGTCCTTTGCACCTTCCAGCCACACGGCTGCGTCGCTTTTGCCTGAGTAAGAAAAATTCCTTGAGAGAAATGGTTTTCAACTGTTTGTACATAACCGGGTTCGGAGAGAGTCCATATGAGTCCATAGGATGAGCAGGTTTTGATGCACCTGTGGTAGCAGATAAAAACAATTAAAGAAAAGGGGAAGGTCGTATAGGGTCGAGCCGTACTATAGGCTTGTCTGTATTGTGCGTCCGTTGATGCCCAAGGTACTTTGAGTGCGTAATTATGCACGCGCGGTACAACTTTTGCGGATATACATGGTGATCGATGGAGGCAAAGCTATTAATCCAGCTCTGGAGTTGCCGAGCTGTTAGCATGCGGAATTGGCAGGCCTTGTGTAATAGAGTCCGGCGGCTTAATAGCCGATGAGGTGTGCGGCTTGACAGGGCCACTTTATACTTCAGCCGCAATGGCCGCGGCATGCTCCTCAGTACGGAGGGAGAGTTTTGTGTTCCCGTTGATTGTAATGACGCCACATGGACCAGGCATCTTAAGCTTTAGATAGGCGTAGTGTGGGACCACGTTAAAGTAGACGAAAGTGGTTCGTCTGAGTAGTGTGTGATAGCCACTGCGGAGCGGGACGATATCGAAGGTCAAGTCTTCACTTCAGAAGTTATCCGGCGAACCGAAGACGACTTCCAGCGTGATTGAGCCCATGCAGCGGGCCTCTATACCAGGTATTACATCTTTAAAGGTAGTCTTAGTGGGCTTGATTCTTGACGGATTGATGCCCAGTTTGCGGATAGTGTCTTGATAAAGTAGATTGAGACAGCTGCCGCTGTCCATGAGGATTCGTGTGGATGGAATCCGTCGATGATTGGATCGAGGACCAGAGCTGCCGAACCTCCATAACAAATACTGGTTGGGTGGTCCTTTTGATCGAAGGTGATCGGGCAAGCCGACCATGGGTTGAATTTTGGGGCGACCGGCTCTATGGCGTAGATGTCTCGTAATGCGCGCTTGCGCTCCCACTTAGGGATATATGTGACATATATCATGTTCACTGTTTTTACCTCGGGGGGAAATTGCTTCTGTCCCCCGTGTTCGGTTGACGAGGCTCTTGGTTATCGTCGTCGCTGGGCGACCCTTTCCCCTTGTGTTCGACGTTTGTTTTGCCAGCCTGTTTAAAGACCCAAAAATTTCTGTTGGTGTGATTGGCGGGTTTATCAGGGGTGCCATGAATGTGGCAAGCCGGTCAAGCATTCAGTCTAAACTAGATGGGCCGTCTCTATTTGCCTTGAATGGCTTCTTCCATTGATTGGGTTTGGAGACACTGAATCCGGCATTGACCACCATGTCTTGGGTCCCTTCGTTATTGTTTTGATGCTTGTGCTTGTTGCGTCGTGGCTTGCCATTGCCGTCCCTGGGTTCGGAGGTGCCAGGGTCACTGGTGCTATTGCTTCTACGAGAAAGCCAGCTATCCTCTCCCGCGCAAAAGCGGGTCATAAGTGCGGTAAGGGCTGCCATGGACTTCGGCTTTTCTTGGCCGAGGTGTCGGGTGAGACACTCATATCGGACGCTATGTTTGAAGGCCACGAGGGCTTCGGCGTCCGGACAATCCATGATCTGGTTCTTTTTGAGTCAGAACCTGGTCCAGAGCTTTCGGGCTGATTCTCCGGGTTGCTGGATTACGTAACTAAGATCATCAGCGTCTGGGGTCCGAACATGGGTACCTTGGAAGTTGTCTTTGAATGCGTCCTCCAAGTCTTCCCAGCTACCAATAGAGTTTTTTGGTAGCCTGTTTAGCCATTGCCATGCTGGCCCCTTGAGTTTTAGGGGGAGGTACCTGATGGCATGTAGGTCATCACCGCGTGCCATGTGAATGTGGAGAAGAAAATCATCAATCCATACTGCAGGATCTGTTGTGCCATGGTATGATTCGATGTTCACGGGTTTAAACCCTTCTAGGAACTGGTGCTCCATTACCTCATTGGTGAAGCATAGGGGGTGTGTGGCACCTCTGTATTGGGCATCATGGTGCAGTTCAGATGAAGTCCGTATGCGCTTTTCGGCCCTGGTGGGGTTGTGTTTGTCGCGCCAGGTGTAAGTGCATCTAGTGCCACCCCTAGTTGGTTTTCGAGTATTGACAACAAACCTAGTTGATGGACTAATGTGTTTGTGAGAATTGTAGGATAACACAGGTAGAAGTCCTTCATTGATTCGGTTTTCCTACCAGAGATGACCCCTAAAAATGTATGAAGACATTGAAGTCAAAGTTGGTATGTGAAGATATTCACGTTGAAGACTATGACAAGAGAAGACATCGCATGAAGACTATGGAGCTCGAAGACTTAGATCTTTCGTAGTTCTTTTTCTTCTCTGTTGAGTCATAGGAACCACCGTACTGTTAAGTGGGGTCCAAGAGAACCAGTCGGAATGACTGAAGTGATGCTTAACCAAAATATTATGTCTTCGAGTGAAGACTATGAGAGCGAATCTTGTCCAGAGTTGGACAAGTCAGCTTTGCTTGTAGCCCAAGTAAAGTTGCCGTGTGTGTTTAAAATCTGACCGTTGGAACACGTGTCAGTTCCTTAGTGACCCAGGGTCATTTCGGACAAATCAGGTCAGGTTGCCTAGTGGCTATAAATAGCCCACCCCCTACAACCATAAACGGTTGGCTGCTCAGAGTTAAAGTACGGCTGTTGTCGTTTGAGAGCAACCCACCTTGAAGCCTTTGAGAGAGAATTCCTTGCGAGGATAAAGTCCTAACCACCTAGAGCCAAAGAGTGTTAGGCATCACTTAAGTCTTCTTGTCTGTGTGATCTGAAGACTTATTACACTTGAGGACTGTGAATCCTCCAGCCGGTTAGGCGTCGCGTTCTGAGCATCCAAGAGTCATTGTGGAACGCCGGTGAACAAAGTCTGTGAAGGTTTGGGAGTCTACCTTGAAGACTTACCAGAGTGATTGGGCGTGGTCTGCGTGACCTTAGCTCAAGGGGAATACGGTGAGGACCAAGGGTCCTGAGCTGCGTGTTCAGGACTGGGTGTCCGGGACTGTGTGTCCTCGGGTTTAAATACCTAGCCGCCCTAACCAGATGTATAGTTGTCACAGCAACTGGAACTGGTCCAACAAATCATTGTCTTCAATGAGTCACTTGTTTCATCCTTCCCTTCCTTTACTTACTGTTGGTCCTTGTGAAGTCATTGCTTGATTGCATTATCTTTTGTCTTCACTGAGTGACTGCCTGTTCTAATTGGCTTCACAATATCTTCCTACCTGATCCTTACTGCCTAGCTACTATAAGTCATTATGCTTTCACTTCATTGATTACCTAACTAAGGTTTGCCTAGTGTAGTCTACCTTCCGCTGCATGGTAATAGGTTTACTTCTATCGTTTGTATTCAAAACTTCCCTGTTTAGAAGACTTTCATAAAAATCGCCTATTCACCCCCCCTCTAGTCGATCACTAGCACTTTCAATTGGTATCAGAGCAAGGTACTCCCTTGTTCTGTGTGATTCGGTTTAACCACCTGGAGTTTTAGCTATGTCGACTGCAGGGATAATTAAAGTCTCCGCTGCGTGCCCCATCTTCGATGGAACTGAATATCCCTACTGGAAGTAAGATGCGCATGCATCTTGAAGCCATTGATGTCGACCTATGGTATATCGTCAAGAACGGCGTTCCCAAGGCTGGAGAAGGTGTCACCGCTGCTGATGTCAAGAAGTTCGTTCAACTGGACTCTACTGCCAGGAATATCATCTATGGTCATCTGACCAAAGGACAGTATGGCCGTGTGAGTGCGTTGGAGACTTCCAAGCTAGTCTGGGACTAGCTCTCCAAGGTCAATGAAGGCGTCTCCACCCAGAGAGATCAGAGAATCAGTGTCCTTCTCAACCTCTTCAACTGCTTCAAGAGAAATGACAATGAGAATGTCCAGCTCACGTTTGATCGACTCACTGACATCACAAATGAGCTTTAAGCCCTCGGCGCCACTGAGATCACCAAGCATGAAGTCGTCAAGACACTCCTGATCACTTGACAGTTCATTTGACACCCTAGCCCTGATGATTCAAGAACGCCCTGATTTCAAGACACTCGATCTGTCTGACATACTTGAGAGGCTCAACACACACGAGTTTTAGCTTTCTGAGAAAAGAGACATCTACGGTCCCAACTATGGGAGAACTCGTGCCTTGAAGGCAAAAGCTGTCTCCTCATCCGAAGAAGAATCTGACAGCAGTTCTGATGATCCTGAAGACATTGGAAAGGAGCTTGCTATGCTTGTGAAGAAGTTCCAAAAATTCACCAAGAACAAAGGGTTCAGAAAGTCTTCACGATCAAGCTCAAGGAATGACCAAGCTTCTGCTCATGACTACAAGAAGAGAACATGTCACAAGTGCAAGAAGCCTGGCCACTACATCTCTGAGTGTCCACAATGGGACAATGAGAACAAGAAGAAGAAGAGCAAGGAGTATGACTCTGATGATAAGAAGAAGAAGAAGAAATACTCAAAGTCTTCTTCCAAGTCTTCCTCAAAGTCTTCATCACACAAGAAGAGCTCTTCTGGCAAGGCACGTGCATTTGTTGGCAAGGAGATGGATTCTGAGGAGGAGTCTGCTTCTGAGGAGGCGAAGGTGGAGTCTGAGGAGGAGTCCGATTCTGGCGTTGCGAGTCTGGCTACAGCATACATTGCCAAGTCCATCTTCAACACTGAAGACAATGACTTCATCACCGACACCGATGCAAATGACAAGGACTACTCTGCTCCTTCCTACTGCTTCATGGCACGTGGTGCCAAGGTAAACACACGAACTACTCACTATCAAACATCCAGTGACGATGAATCTGATTGTGATTCCAAACCTAGCTACAAAACACTTGCTAAAATTGCAACTGAACAACAGAAAGCTATGGAACACATTCAAAAACTATTAGCCAAAAGCTATGATCTGTTAGACACTAAAATGACTCGATCTCAGTCCTTAATTGAAGACATAAAAAATCTTCACGTTAAGTATGAGGAACTTGAAAGTCGTCATGAAACGCTCTCAACAACTCATGAAAGGATGTCCTACGATTATCTTCAAAGGAAGCAAGACCTTGAGAAATTGAGAGCGGCTCATGAAGATCTTCAAAATGAAAATGAGTCACTTCGCGCCAAACAGATCAGTTCAGCTCAGGAAGGATTTGAACCACCATGTCTTAAATGCATTGAGCGTGATAATGCTACTTCTGTTGCTGAATGTTCTACCTATTGATGTGGTAACTAACCCCTCTACTGAGGATACCACTGCCATTGCTGATGAGAATGCTAGCTTGAAGACACTGCTTGAAATAGGGATGTACAAAAGTCTCAAAGGGCATCAGACACTATGTAATGTCCTCAAAAGGTAGATCCTGAACCGAAACCCTAGGAAAGAGGGTGTTGGGTTCGAAAGGAAAATGAATGCCGCTGGCTCTTACTAGAAACCTGAGCAGTACCCCAAAACCACATGGGTTGTGGGCAAAGGAACCTTCAGTGGATGCATCCACCCTATCTGGCTTCACTGGTGCTAATCCCATTGTTATTGATGAATCCTCTGATGCAAACTACAAACTGTTTAAGAATCAGAATGGTGAAGTGTTTTCCAGGTATATTGGTACTAAATGCAGGAATGGACCGCCTATGAAGAAGATCTGGGTGCCGAAAACGTGTTTGGAGAATCTTCCTGTGAATGTCATCATGACACCACAGGTGAAGAAGACAAACCCCAGACCACAGGCTTCATATGGTCCAAAGGCTTCATACAGACAAAGGACTCACCGGAGTCACACTAACGCAAATGTTTTGCAGGGAAGCCATATTCAAGCCTATGAATATGAGCGTGGTTCATCAAACCGCCATGTTCATAAGACCAAGAACTATTCTGCTTATTCTTATGAGTACTATTGTCCACCTACAAGACTTTTTGCTAGGGCTGCAAAGCCAAAGTTCTCAGATGCTGCACTTAGACTCATTGCTTCAAAGCCACCCCTGAAGATGTGGGTGGCTAAGAAAGCTTAATTCTCTTTTGCAGGGAAAGGTCTCCAGTAGAAAACCAAAATCGTCTGACGCGATTGCTGGGGACCTTAAACATCTTGTAGGGCGCAAGATCAAATGCCCAAATGGTCTTATTATGTACTTTGTTCCTGAATCGCTTGCTACTCGCCCTATCAGTCCAAATCTCGATCTAAGCTTTCATAACCCACTGGTTCGTCAAATGTTTTTGCTTCACAATTCTCTTCGTGAAGCCTATCCCCCTAACTGCACAGTAGGGTACGACACCAGTGGCTTCAGAATGGATTATTGATAGTGGGTGTACCAATCACATGACTGGCAAGAGAAGCCTTCTTATGGACTCAACCTTACGTCCATCCGACAAAAGTCACATCACATTTGCTGACACTGGTAAAAGTAAGGTATTGGGTCTAGGTAGAGTTGCAATCTCAAAGGATCAACACATGGATAAAGTCATGCTTGTTGAATCCCTTGGCTTCAACTTAATGTCTGTCTCAATGCTTTGCGATTTAAACATGATTGTGATGTTTGGAAAATATCGTTGCCTTGTTCTAATGGAATCTGACAAGTCTCTAGTGTTTGAAGGGTATCGGAAAGATGATTTGTACGTGGTAGATTTCTCAGCAGGACCACAGCTTGCCGTATGTCTTCTAGCAAAAGCTTCAGAATGCTGGCTCTGGCATCGAAGGCTAGGGCATGCTGGCATGAGGAACCTGCACACCCTTGCAAAGAAGAAGCATGTCATAGGCATGGAGGGCGTCAAGTTCAAGAAAGATCACTTATGCGGTGCCTATGAAGTAGGAAAGATGACGAGGGCCAAGCATCCCTCGGAGAAAATCATGACAACGACTCGACCCTTCGAACTGCTCCACATGGATCTTTTCGGTCCCACTCATTACTCAACTCTTACTACTACTACTTGTCTCTATGGCTTTGTCATTGTTAATGATTATTCTAGATATACTTGGGTGCATATAATCCTCTACAAGACTGAAGTGCAGGATGTCTTTAGACGCTTCGCCAATCGAGCAATGAACAACTATGGCGCCAAGATAAAGCACATCAGAAGTGACAATGGCACTGAATTCAAGAACACTGGCCTTGATACATATCTTGATACTTTGGGCATCACACATGAATTCTCAGCTCCGTACACGCCACAGCAGAATGGTGTCGTCGAACGCAAGAACAGAACACTCATTGAGATGGCCCGAATGATGCTTGATGAATACAAGACTCCTAGAAAATTCTGGCCTGAAGCCATTGATACCGCATGCCATACAATCAACCGTATTTATCTTCACAAGCTTCTGAACAAGACATCTTATGAGCTCCTTACTGGCAAGAAGCCAAATGTCAGTTACTTCAGAGTATTTGGCGCCAGGTGCTGGATCAAGGATCCACATCACACTTCAAAATTTGCACCAAAAGCACATGAGGGTTTTATGCTTGGATATGGAAAGGATTCGCACTCCTACAGAGTCTTCAATCTCTTTCATTATAAAGTGGTTGAAACAGTGGATGTGCGATTCAATGAGACTAACGGCTCACAAAGAGAGCACCTGCCAAATGTGCTAGATGAAGTTCCATCCAGTGAATCAATCAAACTTATGGGAACTAGAGAAATCATACCTTCTGAAGCTCAACCTGAAGAGGAACTTATCATCTCCACACCTGATCAACCTGAAGACAATGCTCAGCCTGAAGACAATCCCTCTAACAATGACAATGATCAGCAAGAGCAAAATCTTCTCCCTGTACATCCTCGTGTTGCCAATGAAGTGCATATTGAGAGAATAATTGATAGCATCAATGCACCCGGTCCACTCACTCGTTTAAGGGCAACACAGCTAGCAAATTTCTGTGGGCACTTCGCATTCGTCTCAATAACAGAACCCAAGAAAGTTGAAGAAGCCTTCATGGAACCTGAATGGATTCAAGCTATGCAAGAAGAGCTTCAACAGTTTGAGCTAAATAATGTATGGGAACTGGTTAAGTGTCCTAATCCTCAGAAGCACAATATAATAGGCACCAAATGGATATATTGCAACAAGCAAGATGAGCATGGTCAAGTTGTCAGAAACAAAGCTCGTCTCGTTGCTCAAGGATATACTCAAGTTGAAGGGATTGACTTTGATGAAACATTTGCTCATGTGGCTCGACTTGAAGCCATACACATACTGCTGGCCTATGCAAATCATCATAACATACTTCTATATCAAATGTATGTGAAGAGAGCCTTTCTTAATGGCAAGATTGAAGAAGAAGTGTATGTTGCACAACCGCTAGGCTTTGAAGATCCAAAACATCTTGACATGGTATAGAAGCTCAACAAGGCACTGTATGGCCTCAAACAAGCCCCTCGGGCTTGGTATGACGCACTCAAATACTTCCTGAAGAGCAAAGGCTTCACACCTGGTTCCCTCGACCCCACTCTCTTCACGAAGACATATGATGGTGAACTGTTTGTGTGCCAACTATATGTGGATGACATTATCTTCGGCTGCACCAATCAGAAATACAGTGAAGAGTTTGCATATATGATGCAAGAGCAATATCAGATGTCCATGGTGGGAGAGCTGAAGTTCTTCCTTGGTCTTCAAATACGACAGCAACGCAACGGCATCTTTATATCTCAAGAGAAGTATCTCAAAGATTGCCTGAAGAAGTTTGGTATGCAAGACTGCAAAGGCTTCACGACGCCAATGCCAGCCAAACATCATCTGGGTCCCGACGACAATGGTAAAGAGTTCGATGAAAAGGTATACCGCTCCATGATTGGTTCTTTACTTTATCTATGTGCATCTAGGCCAGATATTATGCTTAGTGTTTGCATGTGTGCTCGATTCCAAGCGGCACCAAAGGAATCGCATCACTTAGCTGTGAAGCGAATTCTTCGATATTTGGCTTACACCCCAACTCTAGGCTTATGGTATCCAAAGGGCTCAGAGTTTGATCTGGTTGGATTCTCGGATGCTGATTATGCTGGTGACAAGGTGGATCGCAAGTCTACATCAGGCACATGTCATTTTCTGGGCCGATCACTTGTATGTTGGTCTTCAAAGAAGCAGAACTTTGTATCTCTCTCCACTACTGAATCTGAATACATTGCTGCTGGATCTTGCTGCGCTCAGCTTCTATGGATGAAGCAAACACTCAAAGACTATGGCATTCATCTGAAGCAAGTACCACTCTACTGCGACAACGAAAGCGCCATCAAGATTGCCAACAACCCAGCTCAGCACTCGAAGACAAAGCACATTGAGATCCGTCATCACTTTCTCAGAGATCATGTTGTGAAGGAAGATATTGATATCATACACGTCAACACTGAAGAGCAATTGGCAGATATCTTCACCAAGCCCTTGGATGAGAAGAGATTTTGCAAGTTACGGTGTGAGCTAAATATCTTGGAATCCTCAAATGTCCTGTGATCAGGCACACATCCTAACACTTATGCATATTAATGACTTAGATGTGCAACACACGAAGTAAAGTATATCTTCAATCAATGAAGACATACATTCTAAGTGTGAATACATTAATGAGGAATTTGACTTCGGAGCGCCACAACAATTGTGCGCCGTGTCCGGGTCTAATACTTCCTATACGGTGGGTAACGCCACCACCAAATGTTCTGTTTGAAGTATTTCACTCATGGCGTTACATTTGCTATGTCTTCACATTTGGTTTGACTTCAATCTCAACATGTCTTCATGATAATCTTCATTATGTTGATCATATATATATATATATATATATATATATATATATATATATCTATATATATATATATATATATATATACTAGTGTTCTATCCTCTATAGCATTCACTTATAGCTATGTCTTCTTGTTGAATCTTTTGAACTAAGTGAATGTGATCGGACCCTAACCTCTCTATGCTTTCTATCTCAAACTCTATCTCTCCAAATCATATGAATTCTATTGAAACCATCAAATGTCTTCTCTATGTCCTTGTCAGCGGAAGATACAGAGACAAACATTAAGTCTGTTTTCAATGCTAATTCCTTCACCTGAAACCCGGAGAAGTGGGAACGACCACCCGACAATCCAGGCGTGCGTGGGAATGTGGAACAACCTCTGATATGCTGCATGATGGCCACGTGTTCCTCAGATGTGAATCGCCAAGGGCACCTGTGTAATAACACTGAGACGTCCTTGTCCCTATAAATACACGCCTCACCTAAGTCATTATCCTTTCTTCCACTCTCGCACGAACCCTAGCGGCACCGCTAGCCCTCGACGATGCCAGCGACAAAGCGCTTAGCTGCTGCAACCTCTCCGACGCCGTCTTCACGCCGACCGCGGACTTCGTCTTCTCCGCCGTCGCCGTAGGTGTCCTCCATCGCCAAGTTAGGGCACGGACGATCGCACTGCTCGGCCTCCTCTTCCACTCCATCCAGTAGTTTCTTGTGTGGTAAATAAAACTCCCTTTTTACGGCCCCTTTGATCCTATAGATTCGTCACTTTCTACCACAAGCAGTTTCTGTTCACACAAGTTGGATCCACTTCATACTGTATCTCATATTATGCCTAGTATGTTCACTTATGCTTCACAAAGTAGTTAGATTCCTCACTTGTACTGATCTGTGGATTCGTACAAATCTAGAACCAACTCCTTATCTATGAGTGAATGTCTTCGCACGATGAGGTCAATGTCTTCTAAACTAATTTATCTTCAAAATATTCTAAGAATGCATATGACCTCTTCCCCTTCCCTCGCACCTTAATGCCGTCACAGGTACATGTCTGTGGGAGAATCCCTTGGTTCTCATAGTCTGCATTCATTTGCAGAATTCTTACAGCATCACATAAATTCTCCCGAAGCCAGTTCCTGTTTGTCCAGCAAGCGAAAGCCCTTGAAGCCTTTGAACGTATTGAAGCCATTCAGTTTAAAGTTCATGGCTGCAGAGAAATCAGCAGAAGAGGATTACAATCAGCGCAAGACACAAATCCAATGGATTCGACGATATTGGGCAGAACAGTGGTTCAAGTACAGATTTGTGACAAGGGAATATGCTGAAAAGAATGCCATCAAGCGACATGGGGAGACATCCTATACAAAAATCTTCAACCCAGATCCAGAGATGAAGCCATTGAACAAGGCTTCTGTCCCTGCATGGTCCGTGGACCACAGCCTGCGGATGATGACCCATCGTCACTGCTATGGTGTCGTGACGACAATATGTTCAAGCGCAACTTCTAGTTTGCCCAGAATTCGGCGAAGCAGAACAAGAAGTCTTTGGGACCCGCGAAGCTGAACCCAATCTTGTTGGGCCCTTCTACAACCTGGAAGGTCTCATCACTCATATCGTGGTTCAAGGGACAGCCATGGATGAGCCTGCAGATGACGCTGAATCAGATGAAGCGCCTGCAGCGCCAAAGCCAAAGAAACTGAAGCAGCCTAAAGCTTCAAAGCCTGCCTCAGCACCAAAAATCTCACGGGCGAAGCCATTGGCTACTGCACCTCCTCAAGACAGTGTGCAGTCTGAAGATCTGTCACGCATCTCCAAGGCCTAGAAAGTCAAGATGCCTCTGCCACACACCAACCAAGAACTGACTGCTGCTGCTATTCTGGGCAACTATGACATTGATCTGTCCAGTGATGAAGATCTTGCAGATGACGCTCTTGAGCAACTGATCAAGAGCAAAGAAGAAACAGAAATCTTCAACAATTTGCCTCTCTTTGACGTGGCAATCATCCACGACTTCATCGATGAGTGGTATGACACACCCAACCTTAGCTTTGAAGATCTGCAACTTCCAATTGGCCTCAGTGTTGCCTTCCATGGCACCATTGCTTCAGAGCTAGCTATAGCCCAGCACATTGTTGAACTGAGGCAGAAGATTGACTTTGAGAAAGCTCAGTTCAAGAAGCATATGGCCAAGCTCAGCGTGCAAGAGGTCAAGAACTTCAAGATCATGTTGCATGAGCTTAAAGAAGCCTTTCTCAAGAAGCATGAAGAAGCTCAACGTTCTCGTGAGCGCATGAAGAGCCTGGCTGACAAGTGTGTGCAAGCCTACAATGAGGCTGAGAAGCGCAAGGCCCTTGGGCATCCTGGCATCGACCCCAGGATGGCTGCAAAGCAGAAGAAGAAGCCCGCTATGGCCGAACCCGACGCACCAAGGCAGGAAGAACATCCCATTGTCTTCCCAACAAGCATGACTGGCTCGAAGCCAAAAGCCAAGTCTACCGCTTCAGAACTGAAGAAGACGAGGACTGCTGAGGCTGAAGCCAGAAAAAGGAAACATCTTGAAGCCTCTGCTGCTGCTCCCTCCAAGAAGAAGCAGAAGACCAAGAAAGAACGGGCTGCTCCCACAGAGCCCTTAATTGTTGAACCCATCTCCATGGTTCGCCCTGCCGCTGAACATCAAGAGCGCCAACCGACTGTCCATGAGCCTGCTTTCACAGAGGCTCATGAAGCTGAAGACTTTCCAGC
Organism: Triticum aestivum; assembly: GCF_018294505.1. NCBI lineage: Eukaryota > Viridiplantae > Streptophyta > Magnoliopsida > Poales > Poaceae > Triticum > Triticum aestivum. Next base: position 194,568,763 of record NC_057803.1, read on the forward strand.
AGCTGATCCCACTGCTGCTGAAGACATTGGTCACCATGACCATGTTGAAGATGATGCAATTCTTCCTCAGATCGAGCACCAACAGGTATCATCGCCTGTGCTTACACACAGCGAACTCATCAGCATTGGTCGTCCTCTGACGCCAATTGCTCAGGATGCATCATGGGCTGATCACCCACAACAACAAGTCACACCACCCCGGCAAGAAGAAGAGGATGACTTTGAGGCCCAGCCAACTTCATCTCCAAAGGCGTCGCCAGCGTTACGCAGGCTTCGCAAAGGACCAAGGCCTCTAGTCTCTGAATCTGAAGCTAAAGCTGCTGAAGAAATTCCGGCTGCATCAGCCGATGACACCCAAGAAGAAGAACGTGTCCCCACTCCCCCAACTACTGACGAAGCTGTTCTCGAGGAGAACGTGTCTGTGCCCAACCCTCCAGCTCATCAAGTGGAGGTAGAAAATCTTGAGGCTGCCACCACCAACACCAATGAAGCCACTGACGCTGTCATGGCTGAAGCAAATGTGGAGCCTACACCAACCCAAGAACTAGAAGTCAGCGAAGCCAATGATGCTACTGCTTCTGTTCCTGCGCCTGATGCTGGTCCTCAGTTTGACTATCATATTGAGCATAGGCCTCAGGTACAGAAGCCAATGCCAAGGTTGCCCAGGTTTCCAGGTCCTGCATCAGCACCTGGATCCTTCAATGTCAACAGCTTCAAAGAAGACAACACCTTCTTCAATAGCTCCAAGAACCCCTACTCAAGGGAACGAATATCTTCTGATTTGTTCTGGAGCTATACGCAGCGAAGCTATTACTCCTGCATTTTGTACAATCAAGGTCGCATCTTCCCACATATGCGTCTTGACACTGAAGCAATAGCTGGTCTGCCCTGCTTGGAAGAAGCTCTGGACTGCTTCAAAGAGGTTCAATTGTTGCCTTTCATCACCGACCAAGAGCATTGGAACAAAGAGTTGTTGCTCCAATTTTATGCCACATTTCACATACGTGGTTACAACAGAGATCCGAAGACTTGGGTCCTTGAGTGGATGACAAGAAATGTTCATCACGAAGCCAAAGCCTTTGATATCATTGAGATCACTGGTCTGCCCACTCCTGGAGATCTCTATGAACCTGGATGTCAACTTCACAGTGAAGCTATGGAGAGCATCTTTCAGAAGCCTGAACCGAACATGAGTCAGATGCTCAGTATGATGAAGCCTTTGCCACAAGACGCTGCATATCCTAAGGAGTTCCTTGTTGAAGACCTGGAGTATTTGCCAAGGACCATCTATCACATTTTATGGAAAACTCTCTGGCCCATCAAAGGACATTCCCCATATGCAAAGCTGGAAGGTGCAATGAAGACTTTGGTCTTCTATATTCTTCACGGCAAATGCTTCAATGCACAAGACTTCTTCATCCGCCAACTTGCTGCTTCAGGATCTGATCTCTTTGGCTTGAAGTTCTACGCTCCATGGATAATGCGGCTGATCAAACTCCACTCAGCTATCTCATATCAGCACTCTGCTCGCGATCATCGGATCTTTATGCCTGACGTGGATATGTCCGTTGAAGCCCTCTATCCAGAGCCTGCCAAGGAGCCTCTTAGTCTTCAGAATGCGGAGCATCAAAGTTTCTCTCAAAACATTGAAGGAGTTGAAGCAGTCACTCGTGTTTATCCTCTGGCTGGCACTACACGCGCACCTCATCGTGCCCTCACTGAAGCCACTGAAAGCACTATTTCCCAATGGCCCAAGAAGCGATCTCGTGTTCTCAATGACCGAGAGCTTCTGGTTGCTCTTCATCAGAAATAGGATAGGCATCATGACTGGCTGAAGTGCCAAATGCACAGCCTCTTGGTGGATGTCAACCGCATTCGCAACCTTGCCACCAAGAATGCTTTTGTTGCCCATGAAACTTGTCGGCGTACATGGAAAGGGCTGACGCTTATGTGCTCTGAGGATGATCTTCAAGAGGATGGCTTCTCTGAACGTTTCAAGTTTGACTCCACACCTCCCCGAAGGGCTGTGCTGCAACGAACTCCCTCAGTTGAAGACTCTGCGTTCTCTTCCTCTGCGGCAACTGTCAATGCCAGAGTGATCGAGGACGAAGACGATGCTACTTCACCGCCCCCTCCTTTAGCACGCGTCAACACTGCCCCGAGCTCGTCTACACCACCTAACAACACCGACGACCTTGCTATTTCACCTACTCCTCATGGGAACGGGTAGATGCTCTATGTCTTCAAACCTTTTTGGTCCTTACTGACAAAGGGGGTAGAAGCATATGAGTGTGATAGTCTTCAAGCGGGTCCATATGGGCGGTTACTTTATGTTTTGCCTAGTGTTTACAACTCTCGTTTTGATACATTTGGTTCTTTGAGTTGTAACACTTAAACTCGATGGTCGTCTGCTACTCGTTTGCTACTTTGTGATGCGATGATAAATTCCGCATGTGCGGCGATAAATTCCGCACTTAGATCATCTTGCAGACGTCCATTTTCCATTTTTCATGTCATTATCTTCACATACTTTTCATGCACGATGAGTTGTCATCATAAGTTGAAGAGGATCTCCACAAGTACAACCTGCCATGTGAATTTGCATTCCAAAAGCAAATTACTTATATGAACATCTTCAAGGGGAGCCCTTACAACTTATGAAGACAATTCCTTATCCTTTACAATTTCACATATTATATTCCCCGTTGAAAACTTCAACTAGTTTGTCATCAATCACCAAAAAGGGGGAGATTGTAAGTGCATCTAGTGCCACCCCTAGTTGGTTTTGGAGTATTGACGACAAACCTAGTTGAGGGACTAATGTGTTTGTGAGAATTGCAGGATAACACAGGTAGAAGTCCCTCATTGATTCGGTTTTCCTACCAGAGATGACCCCTAAAAATGTATGAAGACATTGAAGTCAAAGGTGGTATGTGAAGATATTCACATTGAAGACTATGACAAGAGAAGACATCGCATGAAGACTATGGAGATCGAAGACTTAGATCTTTCATAGTTCTTTTTCTTCTTTGTTGAGTCATAGGAACCACCGTACTGTTAAGTGGGGTCCAAGAGAACTAGTTGGAATGACTATAGTGATGCTTAACCAAAATCCTATGTCTTCGAGTGAAGACTATGAGAGCGAATCTTGTCCAGAGTTGGACAAGTCAGCTTTGCTTGTAGCCCAGGTAAAGTTGCCGTGTGTGTTTAAAATCTGACCGTTGGAACACGTGTCAGTTCCTTAGTGACCCAGGGTCATTTCGGACAAATCAGGTCGGGTTGCCTAGTGGCTATAAATAGCCCACCCCCTACAACCATAAACGGTTGGCTGCTCAGAGTTAAAGTATGGCTGTTGTCGTTTGAGAACAACCCACCTCAAAGCCTTTGAGAGAGAATTCCTTGCGAGGATGAAGTCCTAACCACCCAGAGCCAAAGAGTGTTAGGCATCACTTGAAGCGCTCTTGTTCGAGGGGTTCCTCTGGCACGATGAAATGTTCGTTGCCAAGGCTCACGTTGTCCTCGGAGAGTGATATATAGTTGCTATCCTTCGAGTCTTCGTTCCCTACTTGATCGTCAGGGTCGATTTGCCCGTCCTCCTTATCATCCTATTCGGATGTTGGTTCGATGGGGTCTTCTTGGTCTTTGGCATTTTCTGGAGTGTCATCGTCTTCGGTGCTGGTATTGCTGTCTTTTCCGTAACGCGTTTTAGAGCGGCGCCACTGACGTATATGCTTTGGTGGTATCTCAGGAGGTTTATCCTCGACTCAATCCTTTTCATCATCGTCGTCGCCTGTTTTAGGTGTGCCCACCATGTGCACGTCATATGAGGAAGTGGCTGTCCAACATCAAGTGAACGGCGTGTTTTGGACTTGCTCCTCTCTGGCATCATCGTCCATACTGCCGATGTCTTCGGAGGCGTAGTCGAGCATGTCAGTTAGATCGTCGACAGTGGCTATGAAGTGGGCAGTGGGTGGAAAATAAAATTCCCTGTTTTTAGCCACTAGTACGGGCTAGGCGTAATTTGGAAGCAGTTCCTCTATGATGGCGAAGGATCGCATTAAGTCCAAAGCCTGGTTCAAGAGTGAGGTTTGCATGGGGACAGAAGTTTCGGGGACAAGCTTGCGTGATGCGGACTTCGAGGATTCGGAGCAAGTGTCCGGAGAAGAGTTCGGACTTGAGACGACCACCGATGACACTATGTTCTCCGATTCTCTAGTGTTGAGTGCCATGGCTGTAGAGGGTCCGGCTGGCTTTAGACTCTCGTCTTCGGACCTGGTGACGCGCTCCGGATCTAAGGCTGGAGCGGTGGCTCAGGCAGCGAATCCTTGGAAGATCAAGTCTCCTCCGATATCAGCGACATAGTTCAGATTTCCAAAATTGATCGGGTGACCAGGGGCGTAGATGTCAATCTGCTCCAGGTGGCCAACCGAGTTGACGCGGAGTGTGAAGCTGCCGAATACGAAGATCTGGCTGGGGAGAAAAATCTCCTTCCCGGCAGCATTGTTGTAGATGATCAATGGAGCCATCGAGCCTTTCAATGGCGGCACAGTGGAACTCTCAATGAAAGCACCAATGTCGGTGTCAAAACCGACAGATCTTGGGTAGGGGGTCCCAAACTGTGCGTCTAAGGATCGAAGGTAACAGGAGAAAGGGACACGTTGTTTACCCAGGTTCAGGCCCTCTTGATGGAGGTAATACCCTACGTCCTGCTTGATTGACTTTGATGAGTATAGGGGTTACAAGAGTTGTTCTACCATGAGATCGAATGGCTAAACCATAGATGTCTAGCCTGCATGACTATTCTTTCCTCAATGGACTAAACCCTCCGGTTTATATAGACACCAGAGGGTGCTAGGGTTGTACAAAGTCAGTTTACAGAGATAGGAATCTTCATATCCGAATGTCAAGCTTGCCATCCACATAAAGGAGAGTCCCATCCGGACATGGGGGAAAGTCTTCTATCTTGTATCTTCGCGGCCCATTAGTCCGGCCCATGTTGCATAGCCCGGACGCCCGAGGACCCCCTAATCCAGGACTCCCTTAGTGATGCAGCAAAGTAGAGTAAGTATTTCCCTTAGTTTCGAGAACCAATGTATCCATCCAGTAGGAGAAAACGTACAAGCCAACGAATACCTGCACAAACAATCATACAACTTGCACCCAACGCGATAAAGGGGTTGTCAATCCCTTCACGGTTACTCGCAAAAGTGAGATCTGGTAGAGATAGATAAACGTAAAGTAAATATTTTTGGTCTTTTTGGATTATAGATCGGAAAGTAAAAGATTGCAAAATAGAAGATCAGAAACTTATATGATGGAAAATAGACCCGAGGGCCATAGGTTTCACTAGAGGCTTCTCTCAAGATAGAAAATATTACGGTGGGTGAACAAATTACTGCCGAGCAATTGATAGAAAAGTGCAAAGTTATGACGATATCGAAGGCAATGATCATGAATATAGGCATCACGTCCGTGTCAAGTAGACCGACTCCTGCCTGCATCTACTACTATTACTCCACACATCGACTCACTCCTACGTGCATCTAGAGTATTAAGTTCATGAAGAACAGAGTAACGCATTAACTAAGATGACATGATGTAGTGGGATAAACTCAATCAATATGATGAAAAACCTATCTTGTTATCCTTGATGGCAACAGTACAATACGTGCCTTGTTGTCCCTACTGTCACTGGGAAAGGACACTGCAAGATTGAACCCAAAGCTAAGCACTTCTTCCATTGCAAGAAAAACCAATCTAGTTGGCCAAACCAAATTGATAGTTCGAAGAGACTTGCAAAGAAATGAAATAATGCATATAAGAATTCAGAGAAGATCCAAATAATATTCATATATAAGCTTGATCATAAATCCACAATTCATGGGATCTCAGCAAACACACCGCAAATAAGTATTACACTGAATAGATCTCCAAGAACATCGAGGAGAACATGGTATTGAGAATCAAAGAGAGAGAAGAAACCATCTAGTTACTAGCTATGGACCCGTAGGTCTGTGGTAAACTACTCACGCTTCATTTTAAGGCCAATGGTGTTGATGTAGAAGCCCTCCATGATCGAATCCCCCTCCGGTAGGACGCCGGAAAAGGCCCCTAGACGGGATCTCATGGGTATAGAAGGTTGCGGTGGTGGAAAAGTGTTTTCGTGGATCCCCTGGATTTTTTGAGATATACGGCAATATATAGGCGGAAGAAATAGGTCGGTGGAGTCACAAGGGGCCCACAAGGGTGGGGGCGCGCCCTCCATCCTTGTGGCCACCTAGTGGCCGCTCTGACTTGCATTCCAAGTCCTCTGGATGTCTTCTGGTTAAAGAAAAATCATCGTGAAAGTTTTATTCCATTTTGACTCCGTTTGGTATTCATTTTCTGCGGAACTCTAAAACAAGGAAAAAATAGAAACTGGCACTAGGCTCTAGGTTAATAGGTTAGTCCCAAAAAACATATAAAATAGCATATTAATGCATAAAAAACATCCAAAACAGATAATATAATAGCATGGAACAATAGAAATTATAGATACATTGGAGACGTATCATGCATCCCCAAGCTTAATTATTGCTCGTCCTCAAGTAGGTAAATGATAAAATCAGAATTTTTTATGTGGAATGCTATCTAACATATTTATCCATGTAATTTATTTATTGTGGCATGAATGTTCAGATCCGTATGATTCACAACAAAAGTTTAATATTGACATAAAAATGATAATACTTCAAGCATACTAACATGGCAATTATGTCTTCTCAAAATAACATGGCCAAAGAAAGCTTATCCCGACAAAATCATATAGTCTGGTTATGATCCATCTTCATCACACAAAATATTCAAATCATGCACAAATCGATGACAAGCCAAGCAATTGTTTCATACTTTTTATGTTCTCAAACTTTTTCAACTTTCATGCAATACATGAGCGTGAGCCATGGACATAGCAGTATAGGTGGAATAGAGGGTGGCTATGGACAAGACAAAAAAGGAGATAATCTCACATCAACTAGGCATATAAATGGGCTATGGAGATGCCCATCAATTGATATCAATGTGAGTGAGTAGGGTTTGCCATGCAACGGATAGAGCTATAAGTTTACGAAAGTTTAAAAAGAAAACTAAGTGGGTGTGCATCCAACTTGCTTTGCTCATGAGGACCTAGGATAATTTGAGGAAGCCCATCGCTAGAATATACAAGCCAAGTTCTGTAATGAAAAATTCCCACTAGTATATGAAAGTGACAAAATAGGAGACTCTCTATCATGAAGATCATGGTGCTACTTTGAAGAATTAAGTGGGTGCGCTTTCTCTCTTTTCTCTCTCTTTTTTTGGGCCTTTTTTTGCCTTTCTCCTTTTTTTTCCTCACATGGGAGAATGCTTTAATAATGAAGATCATCACACTTTTATTTACTTACCAATCAAGAATTAGAACTAGATACTTAGAACAAAATATGACTTACCAATCAAGAATTACAACTCGATACTTAGAACAAAATATGACTCTATGTGAATGCCTCCGTGTCGGGGAAACTGATCCTCAAACACCTATGGGGCCGGCGGACCGGGCCCCTTTCGGTTCGGCGGGGGGCGGAGATCGCACGAAGAGCAGATCGAGGCGAAGCACACGAGCAGTTTACCCAGCTTCGGAGCTCTCCGGAGAGATAACACTCCTACTGCTGCTTGTCTGGTTCTATTCTGTTCTTGCTCTAGCGCAAGAGCGTAGTGTCTTTCTGGGTTACGAATGAGTCGAACCCAACCGAACCCCCGCTACGTTGCGCATGGGCCTCCTTTTATATGCTAAAGGGGTCACCGACAGGTGGCAACGTAGAGAAGGGTACAAATGTAAAAAGTGGGGTGGTTGGTACAGTTACTTGTACAGTGCATCCTACCTAACCCTGACGGCAGGGGACAAGGGCATTAAAGGCCCGTCTGAGTCGCCCAAACAGTGCAGAAAAGGACCGTTAGGGGCGCCACCGTTCGCCACGACGGCGATCTTGTCAGCTTCGCATGCCACTGCGCACCGCTGGCTGCACAGTCTCCCGCCACGCGCGCCTGGAGAGGCCCCCAGAGCGACACGTTGGTGGATGCGCTGGAGCGTGGGCACAGAGTGGCCGCCTGCCGCGGCAAGCGCCTTGCCGCTATTGTTATCTTGTCGGGTCCGGAAGCTTGTCGCTCACCGGGCCTCGAGGTACCTTGTTTGGTCTTCCCGGCAAGCTCCTCTTGCCGGGGCCTTGTTGCCTTGCCGGAGCGCGTGGCGCGTCGCGGCAAGTTCTTTGGAGTGCCTCGGTTGGCCTTCCCGGCAAGCTCCTCTTGCCGGGGCCTTGTCTCCTGAGCTTAAATACTTTGTTCTTGAATGGATCCAAGGGAACCTTGGAGGATCTTGGCGTTCGCCCGGCAAGCCTTGCCGCGGGGTGCTGCAACTACCCGTGCACAAGTTCGGGGTACTAGGGTACCCCTATTCTAGTACACCGACAGGAGCCCCCGGGCCTGGGCCAGACACGGTGCCGAGCGCTGTTGGGCCAGGCCCAAGACAGGGCACGGGCACACGCGGACTGGGCCACACCGAATCTCGCTCCGTATCCACCGCGCTCTCCCATAACGGCACGCGTTGAATGCGGCATCGTGGGAGAGATCGTGGGTGGTTGTTTATTCGGAAGGGCGAAACGTCCGCCCCGTCCCTCTTTATAAGCAGAGGAAACAGGGGCAGTTCGTTCCCCCTCGCTGGTTGCTGCTACTCCATCTTCAAGAACCTCCGCCGCTCCCCCCTTCTTCTCGAAGCCGAGAGAGCAGCGCTCCGCCCCCCATTGCCACCAGCATCACCACGCCGTCGACCTCCCTCACCACCTCCGCCATGGCCCCGAAAGCCGACAAGGGAAAGGGCGTGAAGTCGGCCGAGGCGCAGCGGCTCGCGGCGCTGCGGAAGGAGCGGGCGATCTTCTCCCCTCAGCTCGGCGTGCAGGAGCTGAGGGAGTACTTCTACCTCTTTTGGGCGACGGAGACGCGTGCGCATCCGCGCACGAGGGTACTCCCGGCCGCTGCTTCGGAGCTGGCTCCAAACGGGTACCCATTCTTCGCGCTATTCTTCTATTGCGGGCTCTGCCCGCCCTTCTCGGAGTTCTTCTGCGATATCATGAACACATACGGCTTCCGCCTCCTTGACTTCACCCCCAACGCCGTTCTGACCATGGCAGTTTTCGCACATTTGTGCGAAAACTTTGTCGGAGTCCACCCCAGTGTTGCCCTTTTCCGCCACTACTTCATACCTCGGGTAGAGAGAGGAGAGCCGCTTGCCGGAGGGATCGCCTGGATCTCGAGAGTCGGCAAGAAGGAGGCGTACTTGGAGGGTGAGCTCCGCAGCAAGTGGGATGAGTGGAGAGCGGAGTGGTGCTGGATTGTCGAGGAGAATCCGCAGCCCTTCACCGCCGTGCGCCAAACTCCAATAGTGCGCGGCAATGACTGGAGCAACGTGGCCCCGGAAGACGAGAGGCTGAAGATCGCCATTACTAGGATCCTTCGCCTCAGGCTTGCCGGGCTCACTGTAGGCGCTGTAGGCGCAGATTTCCTCCGCCGCCGCATCGCCCCCCTGCAGGAGAGGGGGAGGCCCGCCTGGGAATTCAAGAACTCGGCGGACATCATGAGGCTGCGGCCGGGCCTCAACTACAACTTCACCGTCTTGGAGCTGGATGCAATGCTCCTGGAGTTGTTCAAACGCGACCCCCAGCACCCATTCACGCTGCCGAGGGGCGTTGTCCCATTATGCAACAATTCTTCGCTTGACCGGATCCGCGCCATGATGCCGTTGTGTGATTCACACGGAATCGTTCCAACTTGGCAAGAGCCTGCGGATGACGTCGTGCAAGCGTTCTTCGACAACTTGGAAGAAGTGCCGGTCCACGCTGACGAGCAGAAGAGCCTCACCCGTGACACCACCGACGAGGAGCTGCAGCGCATCGCCACTAGGGCGGAAGAGGTTGCGGCCGCAGCTGCCGCGGGCGTGTTTGGGTTCACTGTGGAGGAGGCGGAGGCTGCGGAGGCGGCAAACCTTGCCGAGCGCGCGGAGTTCATTGGCGAGGAGGAGCCTGCCGGTTCCGAAGCCGAGCCGAGCGAGGCCGGCGAGGAGGAGCCCGAGCCTTCAGAAAACTTGCCGCAGGCGGAGCCCCCGGCCCCGCCAAGAAGGCGCCTTCGCAGGGCCGGGGACGCAGCGGGGCGGCAGCCGGGTCAACAGCCGCCGAGCCGTGCGACGCGCTCTACCGCGGCAAGCAATGTTGCCGCGGGAGCGCCTCACGCAACAGCGGCAACTGGAGCGGGATCTTCCCGGGCCACCGCCACCGCCCCCGCCAAGCGGGCAAGGGATCCTACTCCTCCGCCTCGCCGCACCGGAGGAGGGCCGGACTTCGATCTTTCCGCGCTCAGCTCCGACGAGGAGGAAGAAGAGTAAGTTTCTTTGGTGCTCTTGTAGTTCTTCAATCTTGCTGTTTATATCTTGTATCTGACTTGCTCCAATCTGGACTCCTTTCTTTTCAGGACGCTGGCCCAGAGAGCGGCGAAGAGGGCCAAGGCCGCGGTGATTGTCATCGAGGATGACCCCATCGTGTCAGCAGGAGGTGGGTCCGAGACCACCTTGACGGACCCGGCAATCACTCCTCAAAGCAGCCCCCAGCGCAGCCCCCAGCGTAAGTTCATAGTTTAGCCTTCTGCTGCCGGGCGCGCTTGAGTGCTTTTTCCTTTGTTGATATCTTGCTTGTTGATTTGTGTAGGAGCAGAGCAGCCACATCAGGAGCGCCCGGAAGCTGGTCCCGAAGTGCCATCTGCTTCGACTACGCCGCCAAGGGAGGGGTTCCCGGTAAGGGAGCGCTCTCCGGCAAGGGAGAACTCTCCGGCAAGGGACAGCACCGTCGATCCTGCGGCGACCGAGACCGCAACTGCAGATCTTGGCGCAGGTAATTCACTTGTCCAAAAACTTTCCCTTGGGTTCTTCTTCTTCTGATTTTCTTCTCTTGGATTTTTGATTGATTTTTCTCCCTTCTTCGTTCTTCAGACCCCTCTGCTACTGAGCCAATGGAGACAGAGGGCGCCGGCGAGGAAAGGGCCGGTGCTGATGAGACCGCCGGCGAGGAGGCCGCCAGGGCTGCCGCTGCAGAAGCCGGCGAGGGGTCGGGCGATCGCACTGATGACCCTGAGGCCGCAGGAGCGCCAGGCGCTGCGCCGACCGCCGATCCCTCTGCCGCTTCTGCGGAGCCGGGCTCCGAGGAGCCCCAGCCCGGCGCCTACTTGAAGGCCGGCGACAATATCTTCATCAAGCTACCCTGGGCGTCGAGCTCCAGGGCGCCGGTCGAGGGGGAAACTTTCGACGGGGAGGTGCTCGCCTCTGCTGGACTGTCGTTGGTCGACGCGCCCAGCAGCAGCAGCGGCGAGCCTGAGGAGGAGCAGCTGCTGCGGAAGCTGCTGTCACTCTACCGCGCCCGGCAAGCCAAGCTGGCTTCCCGGGAAGCGCTTGTCGCGAAGGCGGGAGTTGACATGGAGAAGCGCGCGGAGGAGCTCCGGGGCCACAATCGAGAAGCTCTCCGGTCCCTGGCGCAGGAGCGGGAGCGACTCGACGAGGAGCGCACGGCCTTCCTTCTCGAGAAGGCCGAAGCTGAGGAGGAGCAAAGGCTGGCCGCCGAGAAGCAGTCCGCGCGGGAAGGTGAACTAGTGCAGCGGAAGGCCAACCTCGACAGCTACGAGGAAGAGCTCGCCGAGCGCGAGCAAGCACTTGGCGGGGCGCTCAAGGAGGCAAAGGACGCTGCGGCAATTGCAGAGGCCGCCAAGAAAGAGCTGGAGGAGAAGGTGGCGCAGCTGGAGGCCAACATTGGGAAGAGCGGCGAGGAGCTTGCCGCGCTCAAGCGTGAGCGTGAGAAGGATGCTGCCGCCCACGGTGAGCTGCAAGGTCTTCTCGCTGAGAGGGGCAAGGAGCTCAGCGCCGCCAAGGATTCCAAAGCAGACCTGGAGCTGAAGCTGGCCACGCTGACGCAGACGCTGGAGGCCGCCAAGGAGCGGGAGAAGACCTTGTCGGAGAAGGTCAAGGCTGACGCGGCGCTGCTGGAGAGCATTGCAGTTACCCAGAACTCGTTCAGAGACACTGTGGAGCACTGGACCGAGGGTCTGGTGAACATTGCCGCAGTCATCAACGAGGAGCTGGCGCAGCTGGGGATGGAGGACTTTGGGTATCCTTCCGACGAGAGTCTTCAACCCAGCGCCAAGCTCAGCCTGTTCTTCAAGGGCGTGGCGACGGCACTCCAGCGGCTCCGGGAGAGGATCCCGAAGCAGCTGGCCGACGAGTCGCGCAAAATCTGCGCCGGGGTTCTCCAGAAGGTGCTGATGAAGGTGGCCTTCCGCAATCCAGGCCTCAGCTTCACCAACGTCCTCAGGTCCTTGCCGCCTGACGCCGATCTGGATGCACTCAAGGCCCTTGTCGCACCCATTGTGGACAAGGTGAGCGAGATCAAGAGGGTCGAGGGCGGACGCGTAGACTAGGCCGTCCATTTCTTCTTTTCCCTTGCCGCTGCTAATCATGTTATGAAAACATTCTGTTAGAGCTGCGACAAGTTATCTTGTAATATAACTTTATTTCTGTTATCAATTGCTATGTTATTTCCTCTACTAGATTCCTTCCTTTGTATGTTTTTACCCTACGCTTCTAGGGAACTTGTCGGCGCAGGCACCCGAGCCGCGAGCGCTGAGTGCGGAACTTCAGCAGCCTGCTGGCGGCGCTGCTTCCGACAAGAAACCTTGTCGCGACTAGATGCAGCACACTTAAGCTGTTGAGCGGACTCGAAACAAAGTAAGGGCGCAACTAGCCACGAGTTGGTTCCTCCGCGCACAGGTTTTCCATACAAAGCAGGGTCGTTCGAGGAAGATAACTCAAAAATTTAAAAACTGATTGCTCAAACTTTGGCAACTTAGCTTTTCTGTCGTTTGCTTCCCGGCAAGGCAAGACTTCGCTTGAACGACGCCTGGTCCATACCACAATCTTCTCCTTCCCCCCCGGCAAACATGTGTGCGAGGGAACCTTCTTTTCCTTTGTTGAAAAAGAAGAAAGAAGAGAAAATAACGATATGGAGCCCTTCGGCTCGTTACTGCTTACCGGATGTAGGTGCTGCACAAAGTGTCAGATAACGCATGCGAGAAAGAAACTAATGCATGAAATGGACAAGTTGTGCGGAGCACATGGGGTTCTTTTTATGCACGGGATCTGCGCCCGGCTTTGTACAAAGGATTACATGCAACAGCGGCAAGACTTGTACAAAAGGTGGTTGCCGGAACGGGGTTCCGGCAACCGCGCCCTACGGGAAAAACTTACGAAGATGTTCTATGTTCCAGGAGTTGCTCACCGGAATGCCATCTTCGGTCTCAAGGCGGACAGCGCCGGGCCTTGTGACTCGTCTCACCCGATAAGGGCCTTCCCACTTCGGCGTCAACTTGTTGGAATTCTTGGCGGACTGAACGCGCCGAAGAACAAGGTCGCCTTCCTCGAAGCTTCTGGCCTTAACTTTGCGGCTATGGTAGCGGCGCAAAGCTTGCTGGTATCGAGCAGCTCGTACAGCAGCCTGAAGACGATCTTCCTCAAGGAGCAGCGCGTCGTCTTGTCGCAGCTGTTCTTGCTCAAACTCATCATAAGCGAGCACTCGAGGCGATCCGTATACGAGTTCCGTGGGGAGAACTGCCTCTGCTCCGTAGACTAGAGCGAAAGGTGTCTGGCCAGTGGCTCGATTTGGCGTCGTTCTGATCGACCAAAGAACCACCGGCAGCTCCTCGATCCAGTTTCTTCCGCACTTGCGCAGCCTGTCGAAAGTTCTGGTCTTGAGCCCGCGCAGCACTTCAGCATTTGCCCTCTCTGCTTGACCGTTGCTTCTCGGATGAGCAACAGAAGCGAAGCAGACCTTGGCGCCAAGGTCTTGGACGTACTGCATGAAGGTGCGGCTCGTGAATTGCGTGCCGTTGTCGGTGATGATCCTGTTAGGGATCCCGAAACGGCAAACAATTGACCTGAAGAACTTGACTGCTGACTGTGCTGTCACCTTCCTCACTGGCTGCACTTCCGGCCACTTTGTGAACTTGTCGATTGCGACGTACAAGTACTCAAAGCCCCCGACAGCTCGGGGGAAAGGGCCGAGGATATCGAGCCCCCAGACCGAAAATGGCCAGGATAAAGGGATCGTCTGGAGAGTTTGAGCTGGCTGGTGTATCTGTTTGGAGTGGAACTGGCACGCTTCACACTTGGTTACTTGTGCAGTTGCATCCTGGAGGGCTGTCGGCCAAAAGAAGCCTTGCCGGAAAGCTTTGCCGGCAAGTGCCCTTGCGCCTATGTGGTGGCCACATATGCCTCCATGTATCTCTGCCAACAGCTTTTGTCCATCTTCCCGGCAAATACACTTCAATTTCACACCGTTGAGTCTTCTTCTGTACAGTATGCTATCGACAAACTGGTACATACTTGACTGCCGGGCTACTCTTTCCGCTTCTTCTTGCTCTTCGGGAAGTTCTCCTGTCTGAAGGAAATGGACAATCTGCTGTGCCCATGCTGGAGCTTGTGGCTCGACAACAAGGACTAAAGGCACATCTGCTGCTGCGGGAACATCCGCTTCTACGGCAAGGACTTGCGGCCCTGCCGGAGCTTGATGTTCCCCGGCAAGCTTGCCGGAGCAAAACTTGTCGGGAGCGTCTGCTTCAACGGAACAAACCATAAGGTTTGCCGGAGCAGACTGCCCCTCAGCATTCTTGGTGTTGATCTTGGGGACTTTCTTGGCGGCGGCTTCGGGGAGCTCTGCCGGAAAGTAGTCGCCAGAAACCAACTTCCTCTTCTTGCTTTGTCCAGTTGAGGGTGTTACGGATGGTTGAGTCAACTTGAGCACAAAGATCCCTGGTTCCACAGGTAACTTTAGTGCGGCGCACTTTGACAGGCCATCAGCAATGTCATTCTGAGCTCTCGGGATATGTTCCATCTGTAGGCCGTCAAAGTGCTCTTCTAGCTTCCTCACTTCATCAACATATGCTTCCATCAATGGACTCTGGTAGTTCTTGTTCACTTGGCGGACGACAAGCTGTGAGTCACCCCTGACAATGAGCTTCTTGATCCCAAGGTCTGCTGCGATTCTGAGACCGGCAAGCAATCCTTCATACTCTGCAGTATTGTTGGTTGCTTGCTCCTTGGGAAAGTGCATCTGGACTACGTATTTGAGGTGCTCTCCGGTGGGTGCGACAAGCAGCACGCCCGCACCAGCGCCTTGCAGCGAGAAGGCACCATCAAAGTACATCAGCCACTCTCTGCTTGCCTCTTTGACGGGGATGCTCGTCTCTGGAATTTCTTCATCTGGGGTTGGCGTCCACTCTGCTATGAACTCTGCCAATGCTCTGCTTTGGATAGTTGAAGTGCTCTCAAACTTGAGGCCAAAGCTTGACAGTTCCAGCGCCCACTCGACAATCCTGCCTGTTGCTTCTGGATTTTGCAGTATCCTCTTCAGCGGAAAGCGAGTGACGACTGTGATTTCATGTGCTTGGAAGTAATGGCGCAGCTTTCTCGAGGCCATGAGGAGGCCGAAAAGCAACTTCTGCACACCAGAGTACCTTGATCTAGCCCCCTGCAGAAGGGAACTGACAAAGTAAACTGGACGCTGCACCATTCTCTTCTGCATCTTATCATGCTCCTGCGCAGATCCATCTTTGTCGGGACCAGAGCTTGTCGGCGAAGCCCCCTGCTTGTCGCTGGATGCATCTGCCGTGGTTGCTGGCTCATCATCTGCCTCTCTCTCCGCCACTAACGCAGCACTAACCACTTGATTGGTTGCCGCTATATACAGCAGCAACTTCTCTTGCGGCTTAGGTGCGACAAGTGTTGGAGTGGAGGACAGGTATCTCTTCAAGTCCTGCAGCGCAGCCTCCGCCTCCGGAGTCCATTTCATTGGACCTGCCTTTTTCAAAATTTTGAAAAATGGCAGGGCGCGCTCAGCAGATCTAGAGATAAACCTGCTGAGAGCAGCCACGCAACCGGCAAGCCTTCGTACATCCTTGACGCGCTTTGGTGCTTCGATCTGCTCAATGGCCTTGATCTTGTCGGGATTGGCTTCAATTCCCCGCTGAGACACGAAGAACCCGAGAAGCTTGCCGGAAGGGACTCCAAACACGCACTTCTCGGGGTTAAGCTTGAGGTTGATCTTGCGCAGATTTGCAAATGTCTCGTCTAAATCTTGAATCAGGGTCGCCCTGTTCTTACTCTTGACCACTATGTCATCCATGTAAGCTTCCACATTTCTGTGCATTTGCGGCTCAAAAGCGTGGTGGACTACCCTTGCGAATGTTGAACCAGCATTCTTCAAACCGAAAGGCATCCGTACGAAGCAGTACGTGCCACACGGGGTGATAAATGCGGTTTTCTCTTCATCCTCTTCTGCCATGAAGATCTGATGGTATCCTGAGTATGCATCAAGAAATGAAAGCAAATCACATCCGGCTGTGGAGTCAACAATCTGGTCAATGCGCGGCAAGGGAAATGGGTCTTTGGGACAAGCTTTATTAACATCAGTGAAGTCAATACAAAGTCTCCATTTCCCGTTAGCCTTGCGCACAACAACAGGATTGGCCAACCACGTGGGATGGAGCACTCCTCTGACAAGGCCTGCTGCTTCCAACTTCTTGATTTCTTCTGCGATGAATTCTTGGCGCTCCACTGCCTGCTTCCTGACTCTCTGCTTGACGGGCCGTGCATGAGGACAGACGGCAAGGTGGTGCTCAATTACTTTCCTGGGAACACCGGGGATATCAGACGGTTGCCATGCAAACACGTCGACATTCGCCCGCAGGAAAGCAACGAGCGCGCTTTCCTATTTGGGGTCAAGAGTGGCGCTGATGGTGAAGGTACCACCAGCGCCATCCTCCTTGGCGGACACCTTCTTGGTCTCAGGTGGAGCTGCCATTGCCTTCTTACACTTGCCGGTGGAGCTCGATGGTGCGTCCTCGACGGTAGCGCAGCACTCCGAAGAGGTGCGCTTGCCGGAGTGGGCATCAGAGCTCTTGCCGGACTTGGTCTTCTTCTTCCCCCCGGGAGCTTCAGCGGCAAGTGTCTTGCGTTCTGCTGCGGCTGCTGCTTCCCGGTAGATCTTGTCGGCACAGATAAGAGCATCCTTCTTGTCGCCAGGGACAGAGATGACACTTATCGGGCCTGGCATTTTCAGTACGTTGTACGCATAGTGAGAGGCTGCCATGAACTTGGCGAGTGCCGGACGGCCAAGGATTCCATTGTAAGGTAATGGAAAGTCGGCAACATCAAATGTGACCCTCTCAGTCCTGAAGTTCAGTTCGCTGCCAAATGTTACCGGCAACGTGATCTTTCCCTTCGGCTTGCTCCTTCCCGGGTTGATTCCTTGAAATGTACCGGTCTCTTCGAGCTCGCTGTCGGGGATCTGGAGTTTCTGGAGCACCGCGGAGGAGATCAGGTTCAAGCCGGCCCCGCCGTCAACTAGCATCTTAGTGACCTTGAGGTTGCGGATTGTTGGTGAAACCAACATCGGCAAGCACCCGACCGCAGTTATGCGATCCGGGTGGTCCTCAATATCAAAGATGATAGGCGTGCCGGACCATTTCAGAGGCTTGCGTGACTCGATGGGTGGTTCTGCTGCATTAACTTCCCGCACCCACTGCTTGAGCTGACGGTGCGAGGTATGCAGAGAAGCACCACCGTCAACGCACAGGACCTCTGTGGCTTTCTGGAACTCCTGCTCATCAGTCTCCTCGTCATCCATGTCTTCATCGTCGTTGTCATCTTCATCCTTGTCGCGGCCGCGGGGAGGTCTGTCTCCTTGCCGCTGCTTGGCCTTGCCGCGGCGTCCTCCTCGGCCGGGACGTTTCTTGCCGGATCCCCCAGCACCTTCCTGGGCCTTCTCCTTGTCGCGCCGCTCGTATTCAGCTTTCTGTTGCTCAACAAGCTGCTCGACTTTCTTACAGTTCTGGAGATCATGGCCCTTGGTGCGGTGGATCTTGCAATACTGCTTGTTGGTGCCGTCCTGCTTGTCGGCGACCGCCACCTCCGCGGCAACCTCCTTGCCGGAGTCACCAGCTTTGGCTTCCTTGGCGCCACCACCGTTGCCGGACTGCTCAACAACTAGCACCTCTTTGCCTTTCCTCCTTCTGTTGTTCCGCCGCCGGTTTTTCCTTGGCGGGGTAGCATCCTCACTGTCAGATCCTCCCGCTCCTACATTCTCTCCGGGGAGTCTCCTCCCTTCCTCAGCACGTGCACACTTGTCGGCCAGTGCATATAACTCACTGACGTCCCTGATCTTGCACATCGCCATTTCCTCCCGCATCCTGCGGTTCCGCACGTTCTGATGGAACGCGCTGATCACCGCGGCAGGGTGGACGTCTGGGATGTTGTGCTGCACACTGCTGAATCTCTGAATGTACTTGCGCAGGGGCTCTCCTTCCTTCTGGGCGAGCAGATGAAGATCACTCTCCTGGCCATGAGGCTTGTGTCCGCCTGTGAAGGCGCCGACGAATTGATGGCACAGATCAGCCCAAGAGGATATTGAGTTGTCCGGCAAGTGCATGAGCCAAGATCTGACGTTGGGCTTGAGCACCAGCGGGAAGTAGTTGGCAAGGATCTTGTCATCCCGTCCCCCGGCAGCCTGCACCGCGATGGTGTAGATGCTGAGGAACTCTGACGGATGCGTCTTGCCGTCGTACTTCTCCGGTACGTCTGGCTTGAAGTTTTTCGTGCTGGGCCACTGGACTTGCCGCAGCTCACGAGTGAACGCAGGGCAACCTACCGCATACGGCAGATCGCCTGGTTCCCCTGGCGCATGCATGTCATCAGAGGGCCCAGCGCGCTTGTCGGATTGACGTCGCGCTTCTCTTCGGCGCTCGATGCGAGTTCGAGCGTCTTCTTGTTGCCGATCATGAAGGACTTGGCGCTGATCGCGACGAGCTCGTGGATCCGACGATGCAGTGGAGTCGCTGTCGAGGTGGATCCGGCGAGTCGGCGATCTTGGCCTTCGGGGCGGTGATTGCATGGTAGTTGCACCTCCACCCGTTTCGTCGCCACCGGCTCGCGCCCGGCAACCCTGCCGCGGCGGCGACGCGCTCGGCCGCCGTGGAGTGTCGCCGTTGGCGTAGCCGATGAGACTCTGAATCGTGGCCCTCCATTCGTCGATCTTGTCCGACGTCGGAGGGTAATCTAGGAGAAGTTGAGCTCGCGCCAAAGCTTCTGCTGGAGTGGTGGGTGGCAGTGGCGGACGACGCGAGGAGCGGGACGTGCTCGAACTTCTAACTATGTTAGAAGGAGCAGTATCCCGTCCAGGCGACCGTGCCCCGCTCGTGCCAACATGCTGGTGTGCATGCTGGTCTTGAGCGCCCCGAGATCCACCAGCTTGGTCTTGGCCTATCACGCGTATGGCACTGCGAGTGCCATGACGCTGTTGATCTTGCGCCTCCTGAGAGTGGCGCGGAACATGTACAGTCGCCGAGGTTTGTGCAGCCTTGTCTTTGGACCTGGCGGCATCATGAGCTTCCTCGTCGACGTCCATTCTTCCGCCGGCGTCCATTCCACCACCCGTTTGCTCCAACGGTGGCGGAAGTGACGTGGATGGAGCGGCTGCCGCCGAAGTCTTCTTCTTCGGTGGCATGTTGATGAAGGGAATGAAGATCTAGCTCGTGTGAACGCGGGATCAGGTTCACACAATCTCGACGCCCCCTACCTGGCGCGCCAAAGATGTCGGGGAAACTGATCCTCAAACACCTATGGGGCCGGTGGACCGGGCCCCTTTCGGTTCGGCGGGGGGCGGAGATCGCACGAAGAGCAGATCGAGGCGAAGCACACGAGCAGTTTACCCAGCTTCGGAGCTCTCCGGAGAGATAACACTCCTACTGCTGCTTGTCTGGTTCTATTCTGTTCTTGCTCTAGCGAGAGAGCGTAGTGTCTTTCTGGGTTACGAATGAGTCGAACCCAACCGAACCCCCGCTACGTTGCGCATGGGCCTCCTTTTATACGCTAAAGGGGTCACCGACAGGTGGCAACGCAGAGAAGGGTACAAATGTAAAAAGTGGGGTGGTTGGTACAGTTACTTGTACAGTGCACCCTACCTAACCCTGACGGCAGGGGACAAGGGCATTAAAGGCCCGTCTGAGTCGCCCAAACAGTGCAGAAAAGGACCGTTAGGGGCGCCACCGTTCTCCACGACGGCGATCTTGTCAGCTTCGCATGCCACTGCGCACCGCTGGCTGCACAGCCTCCCGCCACTTGCACCTGGAGAGGCCCCCAGAGCGACACGTTGGTGGATGCACTGGAGCGTGGGCACAGAGTGGCCGCCTGCCGCGGCAAGCGCCTTGCCGTTGTTGTTATCTTGTCGGGTCCGGAAGCTTGTCGCTCACCGGGCCTCGAGGTACCTTGTTTGGTCTTCCCGGCAAGCTCCTCTTGCCGGGGCCTTGTTGCCTTGCCAGAGCGCGTGGCGTGTCGCGGCAAGTTCTTTGGAGTGCCTCGGTTGGCCTTCCCGGCAAGCTCCTCTTGCCAGGGCCTTGTCTCCTGAGCTTAAATACTTTGTTCTTGAATGGCTCCAAGGGAACCTTGGAGGATCTTGGCGTTCGCCCGGCAAGCCTTGCCGCGGGGTGCTGCAACTGCCCGTGCACAAGTTCGGGGTACTAGGGTACCCCTATTCTAGTACACCGACACTCCGGCGGTGTCCTGGGATGTGCAATGAATCAAGAGAGACATGTATGAAATAATTATGAACGGTGGATTTGCCACAAATACGATGTCAACTACATGATCTTGCAAAGCGATATGACAATGATGGAGCGAGTCATAACAAACGGAACGGTGGAAAGTTGCTGTAACATTAGGTCATCATTTCATATCATATTTTATTGCATTTTGGCTTGATTCTCGAAATCCTAAGCAACTCAAGGACCCTCGGAGAGAGAGTTGGGGACTTAACTGTTTTCATATTTGAATTTTATCAAATATTGAAACAAGGATTTTTGGTTCTAATTATTTTTCTCTCCGAAAATATTTCATGTTAAAAGCTATGAGAGGAGATAATATGACTTCTCCAAAATGAATGAAATATTGGAGGAAAAATATAAAAATCAAATATTTGTTTTTATTCGGATTTTATTGCTATTTTATTTGGATTAGAAAAAAATACATGTTTTCAAAATTGCATTTTAGGACCAATAAAATGTTCATCTTGTTTGAAATATTTTATTTAGACAGAGAAAATTTGTTTTGGCATTTTTAGATTTTTATTTCTTTTTCTAGGATTTATTTTTGGCGGAATCTGTTTTAAAATAATAAAAAAAAACTTCTTCCGCGCCCGACTGGGCCAAGGCCCAGCCGAGCCAGGCCGCCGGCCCGTGCCGCGCCACCGCCTCCGTCGTGCCCGAGTCCAGCCAGGACTCGGCAGCCGCCACCGTCGCCGCCCGGGACACCTCCCCGTCCCTCCCGGAAGCTACCCCTCCCACTTTATAAGCCGAGTCCCGGGCCGCCTCTGGAGCCCCAAGCCGCAGCCGCTGCCGCAAGACGCCCCGCCGCTGCTCGCCACTGCTGCCTACCGCCCCCCCCCCCCCCCCCGATGCACCACCCGCAGCCCCACCCCGCCTCGCCGAAGCCGTTGCGGAACCCGCCGGAGCCGCCGCCGATCCAATCCGGTGCCGCTGGTTTTTTCGGTTTAGGTAAAAACTATTGGTTTTTAAAAACCCTAGTTTTGGGTTTTTTTATATCGGTTCGTTGGTTTTATCGGTTTAGTTACTTACCGGATGTTCGTCCGTATGTTTGTTTTAATGAACGGTATTCACTCTTTAGCCACAGACAGCGAACGTTCGTTCGTTAGCCTGTTCGTCAGTGTTTCTTTTCTCGGATTTCTCGCGGTTATTTTCGATCGTGATTTCTAATCTGATTTTCGTTTTAGTTTATCTTTTCACTCATTTACCAAAATCAGGCGATTCAAGCGCCTAGATCTTCATCTTGAAACCCTCTTCCCGTTTAACCAACTTGAACAAGATTTTGATACAGTAAAATTTGACTTTAGTCCAGATTAGTAATCGGATCTTGTTTCCTTCGCCGTTTGAGTTTCGTTGCTCCGTTTGATTTGATTCCTTTTGCAAACCGGAGTTCTTAAGTTGAACTTTCGAGTTAGATCTTATTACTCGTGCTTTACCCATGCGTCTTTGCTTGATTTCTTATGTATGCTATTGTTTGTTTGCGATAGAACACCCAGAGTGCGAAGCGTGCTACTACGAGTCTCTAGGTTTTGCGGATCATCAGCAAGGCAAGTAAAACTTTGATCTTATCCCTTCATCGCCCAGTTTTTATGCATTAGTTTCAACCCTCAAACATTGCATGGTTAGGACTTGATAACATGTGGGTTTGGTAAGTAGTTGATGAGGTAGAACCTATTGCCCTATTATTATCAAACCCTTGGGAGTTACTTCTACGTATTGCTTATATTGCCACGCTATGCTCGTAGACATGGTTTGGGTGAGTGAATCCATGATAGATGTGAGATTGCTAATTAATGGTTAAACTTAAGGTGGCAACTTTAATACACATCTGGGTCGATTGCTTGTCGGGCACCTGGAGAATCCAGTGTTGTCCTAGGATATCCCGGAGTACCCGTGTGATAGTCCTAAGGTCCGCCACCCAGGCTCAAAGGGAACTGAGATATTTCATGCTAGAAACTTCCGTGTGCAGCCACAAGCTATTATGGGCTCTAGCATAGTTGAGTAAGTTGCGTGAAGCTCTTGAAGAGGTAGACTAGCAGATGTAGTTGGTTGTAGGTGGTATAGTCTATCCGGAGTAGAGAGTTAATGCTTCTGAAAGACTATGTCTCAGTCATCCGTTTCTCAAAGACCATGTAGTGCGAGAAATCCAACGGAGGAGATCGAGTCTTGTGGGGAAAAGTGTGCAAACCTGTACAGAGGGTACAAAGTAATCATGGTTAGCCGTGTCCCCAGTTATGGACATCTTGAGTATCTAGTACTTGGATTATCATATGTATCTCATCTCTCTAAATTAATATTGTTGGGTTGATAATTGCTTTTAATAGGGATTGAGTTGGAGGAACCTTCTCAATGATATTTCAACTACCATGATAGTTAAATAAAATCTATTCCTTTGTTGTTGGGAAAAATTGGCTTTTCGCAAAACTTTAATTGTAGAGCTTTCCACCAGCCAAATATGCATATAGTGATAGCATTATTCTGTTCTTGCTCTACCGTGTTATATTGCCAGCATATTCCATGTGCTGACCCGTTTTCGGGCTGCAACATATTATGTTGCAGACTTTTCAGATGAGGAGTAAGGTTTGTTAGGTCGTTGCCGTGTAGCTCAGCTATGCCGTTGGAGTTGATGGACTCACTTTATCTTCCAATCCTTCCACTGTTATCGTATTGGATGGCCTTAAGCCATATCTATTGTAATAAGTTCTCTTTTGAGACATTCGATGTAATAAGTGTGTGATTGCTCCTCTCTTATAAATCCTTCGAGTACTGTGTGTGTCAGCATTACCAATCCAGGGATGACACTGGAGCATAGAGACTTGACCGTTTGAGGTCGGGTCGCTACAAGATGGTATCAGAGCATACGCTGAGTGTAGGACACGACCACTAAGCTAAAGCCCTAGATCACCACTCTCTTCTCATTTCTGACACCTCTCCATTTTCTACTCTTTAGGATGGTGGATGCAAGGAACAAGTTTGCACAACCGGATGAAGAAGCACCTTTTGGACGACACTTGAAGGAAGTCACTAAGTACCTGAACATTGGAATACCAAGCTTCACCGGGACTTACAACGCCACTTTACCAGAAGAGGAGCGATGGATGATTCAAGTTTAAGTTCCAGGAAGGACATTCGCGTCAGTCACTAAACCCATAGAGTTTTCCTTTGATGCACCAACCTGGAGTCTAGGAAAGAGTATGGCGGCTCACATCACCATGGGACGCATTGGAGAACCATAAGGAGCTTAAGGATACTATCTACCAGATTTGTGGGCGCCGAGATGAGAAATGGGAGATGATCAGGACCAGGAAGGATAGATTAATCGCAGCTTTCATCCAGGAGTTCAACCAGCACATTTGTCGCCAGGAGAACCAGATGTGCGCAGGCATGATAGATCTAAAGAAGGCAACGACATGGATCACGGAACTAGAGGAAGAACTCAAGGCTACTCGCGAAGATTATGAGGAGGAAATCATCGTACTAGTGGAGAAGAATGACGATCTGGAAAGGAAGCTAGGAGTATTCATGGGAGACCCCGCGCCAGGAGGAGAAGACGATGAACCCAAGGAGATCCATTTTGAGGACTACATCATCATCGATGACACCAACTCGGACCCCGACGATAGCGATGATGACTATGAAGACGAAGCTAGAGCAGACATCATG
This sequence comes from Triticum aestivum, assembly GCF_018294505.1. NCBI lineage: Eukaryota > Viridiplantae > Streptophyta > Magnoliopsida > Poales > Poaceae > Triticum > Triticum aestivum. The sequence continues at coordinate 194,593,174 of NC_057803.1, forward strand.
GAGTCTTCGACCGATCAATATTTCTAGTAGACCACCACATCAGTAGTAGTATTCCACCATGTATATAGTATAGTCCGAACACTTTTGTAATGATAGTTAGATCGATTGTATGCCCTTGCTTGAATGATTGAGTGATATGGTTGTGTTTGTCTCATGTGCATATGGGTAGTGTTTTTCTCACTAGACCTCATTCTATTCTATTCTCTTCCCTCTAAACCCTCAAATGCCTCCAGGACGTGACCTCGGATTTACTTTCCCACCGGAGCTCACTCAGTTGATCCAGCAACAGAATACACTGATGCAGTTGTTAGTTCAGAACCAAGGCAACAACAACAACAACAACAATCCACCACCACCAGTTGACAACTTAGCCCGCTTTCTGAGGTTGCAGCCGCCGGTGTTTTCCAGTAGCACCGAGCCGATAGTGGCAGATGATTGACTCTGTAGGATTGGAAGGGACTTAACCACTGCAGGATGTACAGATGCTGAGAAGGTGCGTTTTGCCGCACATTAGTTGGATGGACTAGCAGCCTCATGGTGGGAGAATTACATAGTCACCTACCCTATAGCCACTATTACATGGGATCAGTTTCAACAAGCATTCCACACCACCCATGTCGCAAGGAGAGCTATGAGGATGAAGAAGCGTGAGTTTCGCAACTTGCGCCAAGGGAACCGTACTGTGGGGCAGTACGTGGATGAATTTAATAAGTTGTCTCATTATGCCCCTGACGATGTAGCCACAGATGCCGTGAAGCAAGAGAAGTTTATGGAAGGCCTGAATGATGAGATGAGCATGCAATTGATGGTGGCAACATTTAACAACTACTAGGAGTTGGTAGACAAGGCTCTTATGATTGGAATAAAGTAGCAGCAAATTGAGAGCCGCAAAAGGAAGTATGGACAATGAAGATACAACTTAGGAGTTCAGCAGAAGCCTCGTCTAACCCCGAACTCAGGAGGACTTGTTCATAACCATGGAAGTCATAACCACAACGGAGGAAGTTCACATAACCACAATGGTTCCAAGAATGGGACTGGGAACGGAGTAGGCAACAATCAGAACCGTTCCAATCCAGCCACACCCGCCAAGAGAGAACTAAGTCACATTACTTGCTTCAAGTGCAGGAAGACTGGACACTATGCCACAGAGTGCCCTGAAGCAAAGAATGGAAATGGTAATGGGAGCGCTGGGAAGAAGCCCAATCCATTCAACAAAGGACAAGTGAACCACGTTAACGTGGAGGATTTTGAAGGGCAGCCAGACACAGTCATCGGTAAGTTTTAGGTTAAGTCTTTTGCCGCCCTTGTTCTTTTTGATACTGGTGCATCACATTCATACATATCAAGGGGATTCGTGGATAAGTTTATACTACCAACCCAAACCCTTAGGACCCCTATGTTAGTAAGTTCACCTGGAGTTGAATATATGGCCAGCAGATAGTGCGACTAGATACCCCTAACCATTGGTAGCCATGTTTTTCTGTCAGACCTGATAATTTTGGAGTCACAAGGATTGGATGTTATATGAGGCATGGACTCAATGTCAAAGTATGGAGGAAGCATTGACTATGCTAGTAAATCAATTTGTCTCACCACCCCAGAGGGAAAAAGGATCAAGTATGTATCTAGACATGCGCCTAGGCGGAGCCAAGTAAATATCCTCACGGGAGTTGTTCAGGAGGAAGTGCCTGTAGTGAAGGATTACCCAGATGTTTTTCCACATGAGTTCCCAGGCATGCCAGCGTATCGAGACATCGAGTTTTTGATAGAGCTATTGCCAGGTACCAGGCCAATATCAAAGAGACCCTACCGGATGCCCACAAATGATATGGAGGAGATTAAGAAGCAGATCAAGGAGTTATTGGAGAAAGGTTACATCCGACGGAGTTCATCACCATGGGGAGCCCAGTGCTTTTGGTTGAGAAGAAGGATAAGTCTCTAAGGATGGTTGTTGATTATCATGCATTGAATGAGGTGACGATCAAGAACAAATACCCACTGCCGACGATCAATGATTTGTTTGACCAGTTGCCAGGAGCTAAGTTGTTTTCGAAGATCGATTTGCGATCAGGATATCACCAGCTGAAGATCCAGGAAAAGGATATACCTAAAACCGCATTTACCACAAGGTACGGGTTATATGAGTATACGATCATGTCATTTGGACTGACTAACGCCCCTGCCTATTTCATGAGCATGATGAACAACGTGTTCATGGAATATTTGGATAAGTTTATTGTGGTGTTCATTGATGATATAATGGTATACTCGAATAATGAAGAGGAGAACAAAGAGCATTTGCGTTTTGTTCTCGAGAAACTCAGGGAACATCAGTTGTATGCCAACTTCAGCAAATGTGAGTTTTGGTTGAAGGAAGTTGGATTCCTTGGACATGTTATATCAGGAGAAGGTATAGCAGTAGACCCCACCAAGGTTCAGTCAGTCACTGAATGGTTCGCACCCACTTCAGTTAGCGAGATCCCCAGTTTTCTTGGACTCGCAGGATACTACCGGAGATTCATTGAGAATTTTTCCAAGATTGCCAAGCCAATGACAGAGCTATTGAAGAAGGATACCAAATTTAAATGGACGGAAGAATGTGAAGTGAGTTTTCTGGAGTTAAAGAAACGTCTGACTACAGGACCAGTACTGATTCTGCCGGATATAAGCAAGGATTTCCAAGTGTATTGCGACGCCTCTCGCTTAGGACTTGGAGGAGTACTGATGCAGGATGGAAGAGTTGTTTCGTATGCCTCGCGACAACTGAAACCACATGAGTTAAATTATGCCATGCATGACTTGGAGTTGGATGCCGTAGTGCATGCGTTGAAGACTTGGAGACATTATCTTATTGGAAACCATTGCGATGTATACACTAACCATAAGATTTTGAAGTACATTTTCACACAGAAGGAGCTGAACCTTAGGCAGAGGAGATGGTTGGAGCTTATAAAGGATTATGACATGAAGCTTCACTATCATCCAGGCAAGGCCAATGTCTTAGCAGACGTTTTGAGCCGGAAGAGTTATGCCAACACACTCATAAGCCCAGGGTTGCCAAAGGAGTTGGTAGAGGATCTCAGGGAACTTCGATTGGAGATTGTCCCTAGAGGTTTTGTTGCAACAATGGAAGTTCATTCTACATTGTTAGGAAAGATTCGAGAAGCTCAGAAGGATGACAAAGAGATCACCGAGATAAAAGAGAGAATGAGCAAAGGAAAGGCCAAAGGTTTTCATGAGGATGAACACGACACCTTGTGGTTTGAGGGCCGTGTTTATGTGCCCAATAACACAGAGATTAGGAAGTTAATACATGAAGAGGCTCATGACTAGCCATACTCGATACACCCTGGAAACACCAAGATGTATGTGGATTTAAAGGAACATTTCTGGTGGACTGGAATGAAGAAGGATATTGCCGAGTATGTAGCCGTATGTGATGTATGTCAGAGGGTGAAGGCAGAACATCAAAAGCCAGCCGGATTGTTACAGCCTATGCCGATACCCGAATGGAAGTGGGATAAGCTTGGCATGGATTTCATCACCGGATTGCCCAGGACCAAATCAGGATATGATTCTATATGGGAAGTAGTTGATCGCTTGACCAAAGTAGCCCACTTTATCCCCGTGAAAACCACCTATACAAGTGCCAAGTTGGCCAAGATATACATGACCAGGATCGTATGTTTGCATGGAGTACCAAGGACCATTGTATCAGATAGAGGAACCTAGTTTACCTCAAAGTTTTGTAATCAGTTGCATGAAACTTTGGGAACCAGACTGGAGTTCAGTACAGCTTTTCACCTGTAAACAGATGGACAGACCGAGAGAGTCAACCAGATTCTAGAGGATATGTTGAGAGCTTGTGCACTAGATTATGGATCTAGTTGGGATGAAAACTTGCCCTACGCAGAGTTCTCATACGACAATAGTTACCAGGCTAGTTTGAAGATGGCACCTTTCAAAGCCTTGTATGGAAGGAGGTGTAGCACACCGTTGTTGTGGGATGAAGTTGGACACCATCAGTTGTTTGGAGCAGATTTGTTCAAGGAATCAGAAGACAAGGTTAAATTGATTAGAGACAGACTGAAGGTAGCTCAGTCCCAACAGAAGAGTTATGCAGATTCAAAATGCAAGGAGCTAGTATATGAAATCCGAGACATAGTGTATCAACGAGTATCACCACTCCAAGGAGTTAAGCACTTTGGAGTTAAGGGAAAGTTAGCACCACGCTTTGTGGGACCATACAGAGTTTTGGAACGTATGGGAGAAGTTGCTTATAAGTTGGAATTACCCGAAGGATTGTTAGGAGTTCATCATGTGTTCCACGTTTCTCAGTTGAAGAAGTGCCACGCAGAGATGGATGACATTCCTCTGAGAGATACAGTATCGCTAGAAGCAATCCAGTTGGAAAATGATTTGACTTATGAGGAGAAACCAGTCAAGATTCTCGAATTTGCCAGCCGGGTTACCCGCAGCAACGTTATTAAGTTTTGCAAAGTTCAGTGGAGCCACCACACCGAGGAAGAAGCCACCTGGGAACGAGAGGATGATCATCGCAAAGACCACCCACACCTATTTTCTAGCCAACCCGAATCTCGAGGGCGTGATTCATCTTAAGGGGGGTAGGTTTGTAACATCCCAAATTTTCAATTTGGAATGTTATACAGTAGGTCATCATTTCATATCATTTTTATTGCATTTTGTCTTGATCCTTAAAATCCTAAGCAACTCAAGGACCCTCGGAGAGAGAGTTGGGGACTTAACTGTTTTCATATTTGAATTTTATCAAATATTGAAACGAGGATTTTTTGTTCTAATTATTTTTCTCTCCAAAAATATTTCATGTTAAAAGATATGAGACGAGATAATATGACTTCTCCAAAATAAATGAAATATTGGAGGAAAAATATTAAAATCAAATATTTGATTTTATTCGGATTTTATTGCTATTTTATTTGGATTAGAAAAAATTGCAAGTTTTCAAAATTGCATTTTAGGGCCAAGAAAATGTTCATCTTGTTCTAAATATTTTATTTAGAGGGTGAAAATTTGTTTTGGCATTTTTAGATTTTTATTTATTTTTCTAGGATTTATTTTTGGTGGAATCTGTTTAAAAAAAAAACTTCTTCCGCGCCCGACTAGGCCAAGGCCCAGCCGAGCCAGGCCGCCGGCCCGTGCTGTGCCACCACCTCCGTCGTGCCCGAGTCCGGCCAGGAATCGGTAGCCGCCGTTGTCGCCGCCCGGGACACCTTCCCGCCCCCTCCCGCAAGCCACCCCTCCCCCCTTTTATAAGCCGAGCCCGGGGCCCCCTCTAGAGCCCCAAGCCATAGCCGCCGCCGCAAGCCGCCCCGCCGCCGCCGCCTACCGCGCCTCGCCCCGCCGCCAGCCGCGCCGCCGCCGCCCTTCCCTGACGCCGCACCGCACCACCGTCGCCCCACCGCACCACCCGCAGCCCCACCCCGCCTCGCTGGAGCCGCCGCGGAAGCCGCCGGAGCCGCCGCCGATCCGATCCGGAGCCGCCGGTTTAGGTAAAAACCGTTGGTTTTTTTAAACCCTAGTTTTGTTTTTTTAGATTGGTTCGTTGGTTTTCTCGGTTTAGTTACTTAGCAGACGTTCGTCCATATGTTTGTTTTAACGAACGGTATTCACTCGTTAGCCACAGACAGCGAACGTTCGTTCGTTAGCCTGTTCGTCAGTTTTTGTTTTCTCGGAATTCTCGTGGTTATTTTCGATCGTGATTTCTGATCCGGTTTTCGTTTTAGTTTATCTTTTCGCTCGTTTATCAGAATCAGGCGATTCAAGCGCCTAGATCTTCGTCTCGAAACCCTCTTCCCGTTTAACAAACTTGAACAAGATTTAAATACAGTAAATTTGACTTTAGTCCAGATTAGTAGTCGGATCTTGTTTCTTTCGCCGTTTGAGTTTCGTTGCTCCGTTTGATTTGATTCTTTTTGCAAACTGGAGTTCTTAAGTTGAACTTTCTGGTTAGATCTTCTTACTCGTGCTTTACCCATGCGTATTTGCTTGATTGCATATCTATGATATTGTTTGTTTGCGATAGAACACCCGGAGTGCGAAGCGTGCTACTACGAGTCTCTAGGTTTTGTGGATCATCACCAAGGCAAGTTACACTTTGATCATATCCCTTCATCACCCAGTTTTTATGCATTAGTTTCAACCCTCAATCATTGCATGGTTAGGACTTGATAACATGTGGGTTTGGGAAGTAGTTGATGAGGTAGAACCTATTGCCCTGTTATTATCAATCCCTTGGGAGTTACTTCTACGTATTCCTTATATTGCCATGCTACGCTCGTAGACGTGGTTTGGGTGAGTGAATCCATGATAGATGTGAGATTGTTAATTAATAGTTCAACTTAAGGTGGCAACTTTAATACACATCTGGGTGGATTGCTTGTCGAGCACCTGGAGAATCGAGCGTTGTCCTAGGATATCCCGGAGTACCCATGTGATAATCCTAAGGTCCGCCACCCTGGCTCAAAGGGAACTGAGATATTTCATGCTAGAAACTTCCGTGTGCAGCCACAAGCTATTATGGGCTCTAGCATAGTTGAGTAAGTTGCGTGAAGCTCTTGAAGAGGTAGACTAGCAGATGTAGTGGGTTGTAGGTGGTATAGTCTATCCAGAGTAGAGAGTTAATGCTTCTGAAAGACCGTGTCTCAGTCATCCGTTTCTCAAACACTATGTAGTGCGAGAAATTCAACGGAGGAGATCGAGTCTTGTGGGGAAAAGTGATCAAACCTCTGCAGAGTGTACAAACTAATCATGGTTAGCCGTGTCCCCGGTTATGGACATCTTGAGAATCTAGTACTTGGATTATCATATGTATCTCATCACTCTAAATTAATATTTGTTGGGTTGATAATTACTTTTAATTGGGATTGAGTCGGAGGAACCTTCTCAATGATGTTTCAACTACCATGATAGTTAAATAAAATCTATTCCTTTGTTGTAGGGAAAATTGGATTTTCGCAAAACTTTAACAGTAGAGCTTTCCACCGGCCAAATATGCATATAGTGATAGCATTATTTTGTTCTTGCTCTACCATGTTATATTGCCAGCATATTCGATGTGCTGACCTGTTTTTGGGCTGCAACGAATTATGTTGCAGACTTTTCAGACGAGGAGTAAGGTTAGTTAGGTCGTTGCCGTGCAGCTCAGCTATGCCATTGGACTTGATGGACTCACTTTATCTTCCAAGCCTTCTGTTGTTATCGTATTAGATGGCCTTAAGCCATATCTATTGTAATAAGTTCTCTTTTGAGACATTCGATGTAATCAGTGTGTGATTTCTACTATGTTATAAATCCTTCGAGTACTATGGGTGTCATCATTACCAATCCATGGATGACACTGAAGCACAGAGACTTGACCGTTTGAGGTCTGGTCGCTACAGTTGCATGGCAATATATCTCGGAATGGCTATGGAAATGCCATAATTGGTAGGTATGGTGGCTGTTTTGAGGAAGGTATATGGTGGGTTAATGGTACCTGCGAAAGTTGCGTGGCACAAGAGAGGCTAGCAATGGTGGAAGGGTGAGAGTGCGTATAATCCATGAACTCAACATTAGTCAAAAGAACTCACATACTTATTGGAAAATTCTATTAGTCATCGAAACAAAGTACTACCCGCATGCTCCTAGGGGGATAGATTGGTAGGAAAAGACCATCGCTCGTCCCCGACTGCCACTCATAAGGAAGACAACCAAAAAATATCTCATGATCCAACTTCGTTACATAATGGTTCACCATACGTGTATGCTACGGGACTCACAAACCTCAACACAAGTATTTCTCAAATTCACAACTACTCACTAGCATGACTCTAATATCACCATCTTCATATCTCAAAACAATCATAAGGAATCAAACTTCTCATAGTATTCAATGCACTTTATATGTAAGTTTTTATTATATCCCTCTTGGATGCCTATCTTATCAGGACTAAATTTATAACCAAAGCAAATTACCATGTTGTTTAGAGACTCTCAAAATAATATAAGTGAAGCTCGAGAGTTCATCAATTTCTATAAAATAAAACCACCGTCGTGCTCTAAAAAGATATACGTGAAGCACTAGAGCAAAATTGCTTAGCTCAAAAGATATAAGTGAAGCACATAGAGTATTCTAATAAACCACGATTCATGCATGTCTCTCTCAAAAGGTGTGTACAGCAAGGATGATTGTGGCAAACTAAAAAGAAAATAATCAAATCATACAAGACGCTCCAAGCAAAACACATATCATGTGGTGAATAAAAATATAGCCTCAAGTAAAGTTACCGATAGACAAAGACTGTCGGTGTACAAAAGTAGAGGCCTTTCTGTACCCCTTTACTTATGCACGGGAAGTCGTAGCCGCACCTGCAGCCGGGATTGGCAGGGCAGAAGAATAAAAGATACAGGGCTATCATGGCAGCACTCAAGCTAGAAGCATAAACAGCAAAGGGACAAGATGGGCTTCCCCCGGCAAGACCCTTGACGGGGTGGCCTACGTGGCCTCGGTAAGAGCCTTGCCGTAGCAACTTGCCCAACACCAGCAAGGCCTCCACCCTTGAGCCTAAGAACTCCGACACCACTCACAACATCAAGACCAAAACTCAGGGATGCCTTGCGTAGTGGCACGTAGATCTTTGTGAAACCAAAGGCCTGCAAGCCTAGGTGAGAACCAGAAGACGAAGACCCCCAGCAAGATCTTGCCCGGGACGACCATAGAACCCCGACAAGAACCTTGCCGGGGACGCTCACAAGCCCCGGCAAGACCCTTGCCGGGGAGGCCCACGAGATCCCGGCAAGGCCCTTGTCGGGGGTGTCTGTGGGGCCGAGGCCAAGCCCCCACTTGCCAGAGTTTTGCTGCCCCGCGCCCGTTCCAACGTAGCGGCCAGGACACCAAATAGGCAAGCGCCTGCATGGCAGCATGCAGCTTCTAGGCCAACTAGCCAAGCACCTGCGTGGTGGCATGTCGATCTTTGTGAAAACCCTGCCACCGCACCAGCTCAGCAGCCAGCCAGCCTGGCGCTGCATGCCTCGTCAGCTTGGACGCGCGTCAGAGCGACGGTGGCGACGGACGGGACAAGCTTCTTTGCCGTCCCCGATAAAGCAAGAGGGCACGTCGGCAGCGCATTAAATGTGTTTGTCCTACAGTGCCAGGCGATAGACTTGTACACTATACATACTTTCCACCTCATGTGTGCCACTGTGGAAACCCCTTTGATATATTAAAGGAGGCATGTGGCGTACTGAGGAAGGATTCAGACTTTTTGGACTGGGCATGCACCGCGGCTAGTTCAAGAGCTCAAGAACACTAAATACACACAAAGCAGGACTAGGGTTTTACGCATCATTTGTGACCTGAACCTGGGTAAAAATCCCACCGCGTTGATCTTCTAGACCCTCTCTGTGCGCAGCCCCATGCCTCGCCAACCATAGAAGGGACTCCTCGAGAGATCCCATAGGTGTCGTTCCTAAGCCCCGACAAAGATGAAAGAGGGGATGCCTTCCGGGGCATCCCCAAGCTTAGACTGTTGGTTGTCCTTGAAAATTATCTTTGGCTGCCTTGGGCATCCCCAAGCTTAGGCTCTTGCCACTCCTTATTCCATAGTCCATCAAATCCTTACCCAAAACTTGACAACTTCACAACACAAAACTTAACAGAAAATATCATAAGCGCCGTTAGTATAAGAAAAATAAAGCACCACTTTTGGTACTGTTGTGAACTCATTATTTATTTATATTGGGATAATATATACTATTTTAAAAAAATTCCATGGTTCATACCCCCTGATACTAGCCATAGATTCATCAAAATAAGCAAACAACACAAAGAAAATAGAATCTGTCAAAAACAGAACAGTCTATAGCAATCTGGATATTTCGAATACTTCTGTAACTCAAAAAATTCTGAAAAATTAGGAAAACCTAAGCAATTTTTTTATTAATCTTCTGTACAAATAATCAATAGTTTATCACGCTTCTGTTAAAAAAGAGAATTGTTTTCCTGAGCACAAAAGTTTCAGTTTTTCAGCAAGATCAAATCAACTATCACTTTAAGCTATCCCAATGGTCTTACTTGGCACAAACACAAATTAAAACATAAAACCACATCTGACCAGAGTCTAGATGAATTATTTATTCCAAAACCAAGGAAAAATATTGGGTTGTCTCCCACAAGCGCTTTTCTTTAAATCCATTAAGCTAGGCATCGATAATTTTAATGATGCTCACATGAAAGATATCAATTGAAACATGAAGAGAGCATAATGAAACATGTGGCAAACACTTTTAAGTCTAACATGCTTCCTATGCATAGGGATTTTATAAGAAAACAAATTATCAAGACAAGCAAAAACTGCCATATGCAAGGAAGAAGAAAGAAACAATAGCAATCTCAACATAATGAGAGGTAACTTTGTAACATGAAAATTCTACAACCATATTTTCCTCTCTCATAATAATTACATGTGGGATCATAATCAAATTCAACAATATAAATATCAAAAAAATATTCTCAACATGATCCACATGCATGCAAAGTTGACACTCTTCCAAAATAGTGAGATTATCATCAAATAAAGTCATGACCTCTCCAAGCCCACTTTTATCAAAAACTTCATAAGATTGAACATTATCCAAATATGTGGGATCTAAAGTTGAAACTCTTCCAAAATCACTTTCAGTATTATTGAAAATATTATTGTCATTCTCATATTCAAGCTTAGGGTTTTGCATATCATTAGTACAATTAAAAGTATAAGAAGAATATCATTAATAAATTTTCAAGATTATAAGAAGAATCACCCCAATCATGATCATTGCAACAAGTAGTGGACATAGAAAAACTAGCATATCCAAGCTTAGGGTTTTGCATATCATTAATACAATTAAAATTAATTGGATTTATGATAATATCATTGCAATCATGCTTTTCATGCAAAGAGCTATCATGCATCACTTAATAAATTTCTTCTTTCAACTCTTCACCACAATTTTCAGATTCACCAATTTCAAGCAAAACCTCATAAAAGTAATGTAGTGCACTCAACTCACTAGCAATTGGTTCATAATAATTGGATCTCTTAAAAGGATTAGCAAGTGGATGAGGATCCATATCAATAGATTTTTATCAAGCGAAGATGCAAGCAAATAGAGGGCTCATGGAAACACAAGCAAAGATAGCAAACGAGAAAGTGATCAAAAGAGTGAGAAGAAGCCATCTAGCTACTAGCTATGGACCCGTAAGTGTGTGGTAAACTACTCACGCTTCATCGGAAGGGCAATGGTGTTGATGTAGAAGCCCTCCGTGATCGAATCCCCCTCTGGCAGGATGCCGGAAAAGGCCCCTAGATGGGATCTCATAGGTACAAAAGGTTGTGGTGGTGGAAAAGTGTTTTCATGGCTCCCCTAGATATTTTTGGGATATATGGGAATATATAGGCAGAAGAAATAGGTCGGTGGAGTCACGGGGGGCCCACAAGGGTGGGGCGCGCCCTCCTTCCTTGTGGTTGCTTCGTGGCTTCTCTGACTTGCACTCCAAGTCCTCTGGATGTCTTCTGGGCCAAGAAAAATCACCGCGATAGTTTTATTCCGTTTGGACTCCGTTTGGTATTCCTTTTCTGTGAAACTCTAAAACAAGGGAAAAAGAAACTGCCACTGGGCTCTAGATTAATAGGCTAGTCCCAAAAATCATATAAAATAGCATTTTAATTCATAAAAAACATCCAAAACATATAATATAATAGCATGGAACAATAAAAAATTATGGATACGTTGGAGACATATCAAGCTGTACCTGAGGGTCATCGGGATATAACTAGTAGGGCACCAGCGGCCGGGATCTGCCCATATTGTGGCAGCGAGCAAGTGGCGAAGGCACTACTGCGCCGGAGGTTGGTCGGAGAGAATGGCAAGTACCATAGATCGGGACATGCTGCCTCAACGCCATCGAACGGAGAAACGATGCACATCCTCCCTTTCCGCCGGCGCCTTGTGTGAGATAGTGTGACGAGAGACAAACCCTGGAAGGAAGGCTCCATTGTATATAGTGGAGTGAATTTTTGTTTTTCCCGATGATACTCATTTTATATGTTGTACATGCCAATGAGGAATACAACTTTATTTAATAATAACGCGTCAAGTCAAACTTTGTTCCATCTACGCGTGGTACACGACCCTCCTTCGAGTAAACAACTGCTACACGCGTCAAATTATCACGTGGGCTGCCTTTTCGTACAGAAATGAACTCCACCGTGTACCCGTGCGGGTGTGGCCGGGAACGAGATGTGAGTACATGCGTCGTGTGTGCACCTCTTCTTTAGGTGGAGGTACATAAGTGGGTGGGTGTGAGAGAGATGATTTATGCGAAACAGAGGCAATGTGTCGATGATATCCCAAACAAAAAATGTAACACATGCAATGTGTGAGAAACAGTCATGGATATATCATATATAGAGGGGGACGATCCACGAGAAGAGAGTGGAGGGATCATCGGTGTGAGATCTAGATAAAATTGAAAACATGGATGAAGTGTTTGGGTGCGCGATCGAGAAAGAGTTCCATCGACTTTATGTTTTCCCACTTCAAAGATACAGGGCGACTGGCCTACTAGAATGTGAGAGGGTAGAGGTGCAGTTTTTCTCTATGCCATGGATACCTACCTACAACGTTCGACTATCAGTGTGTGTGGGGGACAGATACCTAACTATAGAGAGGTAGATCGACTAGTATATTTGTGGAGAAGGAGAGAGACCTAGCTATGTATTGAGGGAGATCGATCGGCATCCATGCATATGTGTATCAGAGGAATAAGGTTGGGAGAAAGACAAAGGTAGAGTGTCGGAGGGTTGGTGGTGGAGTTGCTTCTCACAAATGATGGGAGAGGCATGCTAGTTAAACGGAGGGTACGAGTGCAATATCAATAAGAGAGGGGTTGTCTGACTTTCTATGCATGTGCGTGTGAGAGACGGGTCAGGAGGTATGCAAGGATGACGAGGGGGGCGATATGGTTGTGGTAAGCAGACGTAACAACATAGGAAGATCAATCGTCGTGCGTCCAAGAAAGGGAGAGACATAACTAGCGAGGTAAGTTGATCAGTGCGTGGGAAAAAAGAATTATAGTCGACCTAGCTATATGTAGGTAGATCGGTACATATACATGCATGCATGTGTTAGAAGCAAATAAGGTCTGGAGAGACAGACAAGGGGAGAGGGGTGCGGCTAGGAGGTGGTGCGAGAGGCCTACTATGTCGAGGGGGGAGGAGTGTGCAAGTATGAGATTGATGAAAAGAGGGGAGGGCGTGTGCACCTGCATGAAACCATATTGGATATAGGGGCATGGACGGTGAGAAGAGAAGAGAGAACGTGTGTGTTTGTGGTAGGCACACTTGGCTAGAGAGGTATATCGACCGGTGTGTGCCGTAAAGAAGGAGTCAGGGGGCCTACACACACCATGGATGAATGATCTAAAGAGAAATAACGAATGTATGTGATGGAGGGGACGCTAAGGGAGGGTGAGAGGTGGGCGGGCATGTGCATGCATGATAGAAAGTGAGCGCTAGCTAGCTACAAAGAGAACAGGATCGTGAAGGTGTCAAAGACGAACAGAGATCATAATTCACTATATAAAAGTGGATTCAGATATTTGAAGAAGAATTCATAGTGTTTTAAACTGACTTATGCGTGAATGAATATATATAATGGTGATACAAATGGTGTGGTTATGAACATGTTATACTACACATAATATATAGAACATTGATTATAATTTGGGATAATGTGTGGCTTTTGCAACTCAGGGCTAAATACTTGTCATAATGTAGGGGGGCACTACACTTTGTGTGATAAACACGCTGTACGTACGGCACATGGTTTATATTATGAATATCTAGTTAGTACATCAAATGTCCTATTATTTGGAATCAACATCAAGTGTATTCAAAATTTGAATTCGAGTTCATATAGTACACATAGCTCATATCTATCTCTATAGTAATCATGTGGTGTGTTGTTAAGGTAATACACGAATGATGGTTTAAGTTGGCAACAATCATGATTGTAGATTCTTATTCAAATAGAGAAATGAATTCAAATTTAGTTCGAATTGCAGGGGTAGCATAGACATTTGGAATGCACTAAAATGTTGGTACGAGTAGGTTACATGCATTATACAGCTAGCAAAAAAATTTAATTGGACATAACATGGATTCATAGCTTTGAATAGCATTTGTATAATAAAACGGAACAAGACTCTCTCTTCGTGTGGTGTGAATAGTTTTATTTTTTTCGTTTTTCATTGAGGGAATTGCAAATTTGTTTCGTACGTACAATATTACACGTTAGGCTTGTCCCTAAAATTCAACCCGCGCCTTCTTATATCCCAAAAATTCATATATCGTGCTCCCAAAACTCGCACCTTCCCAACCCGTGCCTTGCTATCCCGAAATTACAACGCACGCGAAAACTCCCTCCAGCTGCCAAATCCCAACATGCGAAATCCCCCTTCTAACCTAGAGCCGAAAGGGCCGCTAGTTCAAATCGGTGGGGGTACTTTTGTAACACACCCTCATTTTGGACAAGCGCGTCACTAAGTCATGGTTCCCCCCTCCTATCGCCTCCTTTTAGCCATTTGAAATCCCAGGCCGCCATAACGTCTCTGCTCCAGCCATGAAACCCCTCCCTCCTCCATCTTCCACCTCATCGCTGCCTAGCCGGAGCCTCTTCCCCGACGACATCGTCCACCGCAACAGCTCGACGTCCCTCATCCACATCCCCGGATGAGGATCCGTCATCCATCTCGTCGTCCGGCCGGTTCAACCGCCCCGTCCTCCACCTCCAAGGAGATGCTCTGACGATTGCCTGGTCTATCGCGGCTACTCCATCCCCTCATCGCCGCCTTAACCTGCTCCACCAGAACCATAGAATCCTCACCGGCTGCTCGAACAAAGCCGAGGCCTACTGGGGCCACCAAAGAGGTTGTACACTCATTGCATCGCACCATCTCCTTAACTCAACCTCCCGGCACTAATGGTGCTCCATCCTACACCCCCATGGCATGGCTACCTCGAAGTCAGCGCCACGGGCGACATCTCCACGACGGCTCTCCCCCAGTGCAAGGCCCCTTTGGTGGCGGCGTCCATACCAGCCGGATCTGCTGCTCTAGCTCTTGCTCGCTCGCGATGCTGCTCTGCTCTCCCCTTGATCGTGCTTCTTCTCTGCTCCCCTCTCGCTCGTGCTGCTGCTCTCCTCTTCCTCTCGCTCTTGTTGCTGATGCTGGTACACGGGCTGCTGCAGCTACATGAGTTGCTGCTCTGGCACTAGTTCGCGTTGCTCCTCCAGGCGCTACTGCTCCGGCTGCTATCTGCTACTGTGTTCCCCTTCGATCGCATGTTGATTTAGATCACTGTTTCTCTACTACTAGTGCTCGAGCGGCCTAAACTACATGTGAAGTGCCTCTCTGCTACTAGCACGTTCAGTTTCGACAGTAACATTCAGATTCCATAGTAAATTTCAGTTTCGATGGTTAAGTTCAGAGTCAACACTTTTTACCTCATCTGTTGTAGTCAGGTGTTTTTTGGTGATGTAAATTTTACATCTATCACTTTTTGGTAATGTATTTTCCATCATCTATTGGAGATGCTATTAGAATCCCACTTGAGATTAACGATGTCTGTCTTGTACTGCTTCAGCCTCGACGTTTTACGGCTCGCCGGAGCTGCTACAATGACAGAACCATCCATCACGATAGAGCAGTGCCCTGGACGCCGTCTACAGATTCCTCAAATCTTCCTCCACACCTCTGACAACCACCTCTGCCTCAACTTCTTCAGCGACCAACCCAATGATGTTGAGGTCGACAAGGCTACAACAAAGAGGTTGTACACTTGTTGCATCACTTATTACTCTACATTCATCTCGATCCATTAGGGCTATTTTGGTTCAACGAAAAACATAGCGATAGGAAATTTTCCTGTGGCACTCTAATATTCAATTATTCATGCATTTTGTTGAAAGGAATGGAGCAAAACATCCACCTGGACCTACTTTTCAAAATCCAATGCATGAAAACAAGACCAAGTGCATTAGTGGCAGAATAACATTGTAACTATACACGCTTTCATATGGTATCACTTTAATTTGGTCATGTTTCTTTGCATTCCACTGCTCTTCCAGTTCCTGTGAACCAAACACCCAAGTTGATAGAAATCTTGTGTTTACAAATGCTCTATTTCCCACGTGCATTCTATCCTATTCTGGTGTTTTTCCTATCCCTGCGTTTTTAGAATCCTGCAAGCCAAAGGAGCCTTTACAGAATTACTTCAGTTATAGGTAGGTGTCGAGAAAACTTTGTGTGGTTTGTCCTGCTCCTGCCGTGAGGTCGTCCACCTAACATGAGCTGCTCCTTCGATAGAAGCATCCACCAAACTAGACATCATGAATCCTAACCATCTATCGCCGCCTAAGATCTCCTTCCGTGCTGCCGGCGCCCACCGCAACTACATCACCATCATCGACTCAGCAGATGAATCTGAGGAGTACACGGGTCCATAAAAGAGGTCGCACTCTTTTGTTTCTGCTTATGTTATGCATTGCTTAATATTACCTTCTACTTTATCGTCATGTTCACCTCTTAGACTCCAAGCCAGGTCCAAATTAATGTTCAAACTTGAGTCTAAACTTACATGTGAGGCACATATCGAGGCAACTATGAATAGTATCTCTGTCTATTATCTGGTTCAACTAGGGTATGCCTATGTTGTTCATCTTGGGTGGAAAACAAATAGTAAAGCAATCATCATCTGTCTTTTTATGAAAGTAAAGCTATCATAAGCCTACTATCATTATTTTTGGATCCATCCACTGGTTATTACCATCACTCTAGATTTCTGCATGCTCTCATTACATAATCTCACTATATGTTTTTCATATGCATGTCAGATATTATACACAGTCATGCTGAACATGTAGAGAAAAAGAGAAGAGTTTTGCGCGATAATACAATGTCATGCAGACATCGCTCCATGCTGGTTCAATGACAAACTCTCCCCCCTCTCCAGATTGTAATCCAGAGGAAGATATCTGTTCTGAGGTGGATTCAGATGCAGCTGACCACTCATATTTACCCCCAAGGTGTTTGCTCTAACTTGGCATGATGATGTTGGTCATATCATGCATATGTTGCCTTGTAGTGCCTACTTTCGACATCATATGTGTCATCTTCTTAGTTTAGACATGTTTTGTAATGCCACCTGTTTAGTTTTGAAGGAAATATGCCCTAGAGGCAATAATAAAGTTGTTATTTATATTTCCATATCTCATGATAAATGTTTATTATTCATTCTAGAATTGTATTAACCGAAAACTTGATACATTTGTGGATACATAGACAAAACAAAGTGTCCCTAGTATGCCTCTACTTGAAGAGCTCATTAATCAAAGATGGTTGAGTATCCTAACCATAGACATGTCTTGTCCTTTCGAATGATGTGACCAGATCATGCAACTCCCGTATACTGAAGGAACACCTTGTGTGCTATCAAACGTCACAACGTAACTGGGCGATTATAAAGATGCTCTACAGGGGTCTTCAAAGGTGTTTGTTGGGTTGGCAAAGATCGAGATTAGGATTTATCACTCCAAGTATTGGAGTGGTATCTTTGGGCCCTCTCGATAATGCACATCACGATAAGCCGTGCAAGCAATGTGACTAATGAGTTAGTTGCGGGATGATGCATTGCGGAAAGAGTAAAGAGACTTGCCGATAACGAGATTGAACTAGGTATGAGGATACTGACGATCGAATCTCGGGAAAGTGACATACCGATGACAAAGGGAATTACGCATATTGTCATTGCGGTTTGACCGATAAAGATCTTCGTAGAATATGTAGGAACCAATATGAGCATCCAAGTTCCGCTATTGGTTATTGACTAGAGATGAGTCTCAGTCATGTCTACATAGTTCTCGAACCCGTAGGGTCCGCACGCTTAACGTTCGATAACGATTTGTATTATGAGTTATGTGTTTTGGTGACCGAATGTTGTTCGGAGTCTCAGATGAGATCACGGACATGATGAGGAGTCTCGAAATGGTCGAGAGGTAAAGATTGATATATTGGATGATGATGTTCAGACACCAGAAAGGTTTCGGAATGGTTCGGGTATATTTTGGAGAATAGAGGGGTTACCGGAACACCCCGAGGAAGTATTGGGACTACATGAGCCATAGGGGAGAGGGGAGGCAGCCCACAAGGGGTGGTCGCGCCCCCCTCCCATAGGGAGTCCAAAATGGACTAGGGGAGGGGCGTTCCCCCCTTTCCTTCTCCTCTTCCCTATCCCTTCCCCCTTTCCCCCTCCATGAGAAAAGAGGGGGGAGAGAATCCTACTATGACTAGGAGTCCTAGTAGGACTCCCCTATCCTTAGCGCGACCCTAGTGGTCGGCCTCCTCCTCTCCCTCCTTTATATACGTGGGAAAGGCACCCCTTGGAGACACACCAATTGTTCAAAGCCGTGTGCGGCGTCTCTCTCCACAGTTTACTCCTCCGGTCATAGCGTCGTAGTGCTTAGGCGAAGGCTTCCGCTGATCACATCACCATCACCGTCACAACACCGTCGTGCTGATGAAACTCACCCTTGACCCTCTGCTAGATCAAGAGTTCGAGGGACGTCATCGAGTTGAACATGTGCTGAACTCGGAGGTGTCGTACGTTCGGTACTAGATCGGTTGGATCGCGAAGATGTTCGACTACATCAACCGTGTTAACCTAACACTTCCGCTTTCGGTCTATGAGGGTACATGGACACACTCTCCCCCTCTCGTTCTTATGCATCTCCTAGATAGATCTTGCATGATCATAGGAATTTTTTTGAAATTGCATGCTACATTCCCCAAGAGTGGCATCTGAGCCAGGTCTATGCGTAGATGATATGCACGAGTAGAACACAAAGAGTTGTGGGCGATAATAATCATACTGCTTACCACCAACGTCTTATTTTGATTCGGCGGTATTGTTGGATGAAGCGGCCCGGACCAACCTTACATGACCACGTTCATGAGACCGGTTCCACCGACAGACATGCAACTTGTTTTGCATAAAGGTGGCTGGCGGGTGTCTGTTTCTCCAACTTTAGTTGAATCGAATTTGACTTCGACCGGTCCTTGTTGAAGGTTAAAACAACACACTTGACGAAAAATCGTTGTGGTTTTGATGCATAGGTAAGAACGGTTCTTGCTAGAAGCCCATATCAACCACGTAAAACTTGCAACAGCAAAGTAGAGGACATCTAACTTGTTTTTGTAGGGCATGTTGTGATGTGATATGGTCAAGACATGATGTGATGTACGTTATTGTATGAGAGGATCATGTTTTGTATGAATTATCGGCAACTGGCAGGAGCCTTATGGTTGTTGCTTTATTATATGAAATGCAATCACTATGTAATTTCTTTACTTTATCACTATGCGGTAGCGATAGTTGTAGAAGCAATAGTTGGCAAGACGACAACGATGCTACGATGGAGATCATGGTGTCAAACCGGTGATGATGGAGATCATGACGGTGCTTTGGAGATGGAGATCAAAGGCACAAGATGATGATGGCCATATCATGTCACATATTTTGATTGCATGTGATGTTCTTCTTATATGCATCTTATTTTTCTTAGTATGGCGGTAGCATTATAATATGATCCCTCACTAAATTTCAAGGTATAAATGTTCTCCCTGAGTATGCACCATTGCGACTGTTCATCATAACGAGACACCACGTGATGATCGGGTGTGATAAGCTCTACGTTCACATATAACGGGTGCAAGCCGGTTTTGCACGTGCAGAATACTTGGGTTAAACTTGACGAGCCTAGCATGTACATACATGGCCTCAGAACGCTAAGACCGAAAGGTCGAACATGAATCATATAGTAGATATGATCAACATAGATATGTTCACCATTGAAAACTACTCCATCTCACATGATGATCGTACGTGGTTTAGTTGATATGGATCATGTGATCATTTAGATGACTAGAGGGGTGTCTATCTAAGTGGGAGTTCTTAAGCAATATGATTAATTGAACTAAAATTTATCACGAACTTAGTCCTGATAGTTTTTGCATATCTATGTTGTTGTAGATCAATGGCCCGTGCTACCATTCCCTTGAATTTTAATGCATTCCTAGAGAACGCTAAGTTGAAAGATGATGGTAGCAACTACATGGAATGGGTCCTTAACTTGAGGATTATCCTCATTGCTGCACAAAAGAATTGCGTCCTTGAAGCACCACTGGGTGCAAGGGCCTATAGCAGGGGCAACAACGGGACGTTATGAACATCTGGGAAGCTAAATCTTACGACTACTCGATAGTTCAGTGTGCCATGCTTTAGGGCTTAGAATCGGGACTTCAAAGACGTTTTGAACGTGATGGAGCATATGAGATGTTCCAGGAGTTGAAGTTAATATTTCAAGCAAATGCCCGAGTTGAGAGATATGAAGTCTCCAACAACTTCTATATCTACAAGATGGAGGAGAATAGTTTTGTTAGTGAACATATACTCAAAAATGTTTGGGTATCATAATAACTTGACTCAGCTGGGAGTTAATCTTCCATATGATAGTGTCATTGATAGAGTTCCTCAATCATTACCACCAAGCTATAAAGGCTTCATGACGAACTATAATATGCAAGGGATGGAAAAGACAATTCCCGAGCTCTTCGCGATGGCTGGGAGGTAGAAATCAAGAAGGAGCATCAAGTGTTGATGGTTAACAAGAACACTAGTTTCAAGAAAAAGGGCAAAGGTAAGAAGGGGAGCTTCAAGAATAATAGCAAGAAATTTTCTGCTCCTGGGAAGAATCCCAAGTCTGGACCTAAGCCTGAAACTGAGTGCTTCTATTGCAAAGGGACTGGTCACTGGAAGTGGAACTGCCCCAAGTACTTGGCGGATAAGAAGGATGGCAAAGTGAACAAAGATATATTTGATATACATGTTATTGATGTGTATTTTACTAGTGTTCGTAGTAACCCCTAGGTATTTGATATTGGTACAGTTGCTAAGATTAGTAACTCGAAACAGGACTTGCAGAGACTAGTTAAAGGCGAGGTGACGATGTGTGTTGGAAATGATTCCAAGGTTGATATGATCACCATCGCACACTCCCTCTACCTTCGGGATTAGTGTTGAACCTAAATAAATGTTATTTGGTGTTTGCGTTGAGCATGAATATGATTAGATCATGTTTATTGCAATACAGTTATTCATTTAAGTTAGAGAATAATTTTTATTCTTTTTACATGAATAAAACCTTCTATGGTCATACACCCAATGTGAATGGTTTATTGAATCTCGATCATAGTGATTCACATATTCATAATATTGATGCCAAAAGATGCAAAGCTGATAATGATAGTGCAACATACTTGTGGCACTGCCGTTTAGGTCATATTGGTGTAAAGCGCATGAAGAAACTCCATGCAGATGGGCTTTTGGAATCACTTGATTATGAATCATTTGATGCTTGTGAACCATGCCTCATGGGCAAGATGACTAATACTCTGTTCCCCAGAGCAATGGAGCAAGCCACTTACTTATTGGAAATAATACATACTGATGTATGCGGTCCAATGAGTGTTGAGGCTCGCGGCGGGTATCGTTATTTTCTAACCTTCACGAATGATTTGAGAAGATATGGCTAAATATACTTAATGAAACACAAGTCCGAAACATTTGAAAAGTTCATAGAATTTCAGAGTGAAGTGGAAAATCATCGTAACAAGAAAATAAATTTTCTACGATCTGATCGTGGAGGCTAATATTTGAGTTACAAATTTGGCCTTCATTTAAAACAATGTGGAATAGTTTCACAACTCACGCCACCTGAAACACCACAACATAATGGTGTGTCCGAACATCGTAACCGTACTTTATTAGATATGGTGCGATCTATGATGTCCCTTACCAATTTACCACTATCGTTTTGGGGTTATGCATTATAGACAGTTGCGTTCATGTTAAATAGGGCACCGTCTAAATCCGTTGAGACGACACCGTATGAACTATGGTTTGGCAAGAAACCAAAGATGTCGTTTTGGGGTTGTGATGCTTATGTGAAAAAGCTTCAGCCTGATAAGCTCGAACCCAAATCGAAGAAGTGCGTCTTCATAGGATACCGAAAAGAAATTGCTGGGTACACCTTCTATCACAAATCCGAAGGCAAGATCTTTGTTGCTAAGAATGGATCCTTTCTAGAGAAGGAGTTTCTCTCGAAAGAAGTGAGTGGGAGGAAAGTAGAAGTTGATGAGGTAATTGTACCATCTCTCAAACTGGAAAGTAGCTCATCATAGAAAAATGTTCCCATGATGCCTACACCAAATCGTGAGGAAGTTAATGATGATGATCATGAAAATTCAGATCAAGTTACTACAGAACCTCGTAGGTCAACCAGAGTATGTTCTGCACGAGAGTGGTATGGTAATCATGTTTTGAAAGTCATGTTACTAGACCATGACGAACCTACGTACTATTAGGAAGGGATGATGAGCCCAGATTCCACAAAATGGCTTGAGGCCATGAAATCTAAGATGGGATCCATGTATGAGAACAAAGTATGGACTTTGGTTGACTTGCTCGATGATCGGCAAGCCATAGAGAATAAATGGATCTTGAAGAAGGAGACTGACGCTGATGTTAATGTTACTGTCTACAAAGCTCGACTTGTTGCGAAAGGTTGTCGACAAGTTCAAGGAGTTGACTATGATGAGACCTTCTCACCCGTAGCGATGCTTAAGTCTGTCCGAATCAAGTTAGCAATTGTCACATATTATGATTATAAAATCTGGCAAATGGATGTCAAAACTGCAATCCTTAATGGATTTCTCAAAGAAGAGTTGTATATGATACAACCAGAAGGTTTTGTCGATCCTAAAGGTGCTAACAAAGTGTGGAAGCTCCAGCGATCCATTTATGGTCTGGTGCAAGCATCTCGGAGTTGGAATATACGCTTTGATAGTGTAATCAAAGCATATGGTTTTATACAGACTTTTGGAGAAGCCTGTATTTACAAGAAAGTGAGTGGGTGCTCTGTAGCATTTCTAATATTATATTTGGATGACATATTGTTGATTGGAAATGATATAGAATTTCTGGATAGCATAAACGGATACTTGAATAATAATTTTTCAATGAAAGAACTCGGTGAAGCTGCTTATATATTGGGCATCAAGATCTATAGGGATAGATCGAGACGCTTAATAGGACTTTCACAAAGCACATACCTTGACAAGATTTTGAAGAAGTTCAGAATGGATTAGTAAAAGAAGGAGTACTTGCATGTATTGTAAGGTGAGAAGTTGAGTAAGGCTCAAAGCCTGACCACGACATAAGATAGAGAAAGAATGAAAGTCATTCCCTATGCTTTAGCCATAGGTTCTATAAAGTATGCAATGTTGTGTACTAGACCTATTGAGTACCTTGCCATGAGTTTGGCAAGGGGGTACAATAGTGATCCAGGAGTAGATCATTGACTGCGGTCAAAATTATCCTTAGAAGACTAAGGAAATATTTCTCGATTATGGAGGTGATAAAGAGTTCATCGTAAAGAGTTATGTCGATGCAAGCTTTGACACCGATCTGGATGACTATGAGTCTCGATCTGGATACATATTGAAAGTGGGAGCAATTAGCTAGAGTAGCTCCATGTAGAGCATTGTAGACATAGAAATTTCCAAAATACATACGGATCTGAATGTGGCAGACCCGTTGACTAAACTTCTCTCACAAGCAAAACATGATCACACCTTATTACTCTTTGGCAGTTAATCACATGACGATGTGAACTAGATTATTGACTCTAGTAAACCCTTTGTGTGTTGGTCACATGGCGATGTGAACTATGGGTGTTAATCACATAAAGATGTGAACTATTGGTGTTAAACCGCATGGAGAAGTGAACTAGATTACTAACTCTAGTGCAAGTGGGAGACAGAAGGAAATTGATAATCACCAAGTGCAGGGAATCATTGTAGCAATTCCCAAAGGTGGAAGTTATAAGTATGGAGTGTCGAACCCACAAGGAGCTAAAGGTAACATCAATATTCTCTCAAGTCCTATCTGCCACTGATACGACTCTATGTACACCGAACATTTGCTTCCAACTAGAAACGAGAAATAAAACTACATTGTGGGTATGAAGAGGGTAACTTTGCATGGTATTGGAGAGATAAAATTTAAAAGTAGGTGCTGTTATCATAGAGTTAGGATATATTACTAAATATTATAAATAGCGAGTGTCGAATAATGGTGGATCGGTGTGCGGAATTGTCTTAGGCAATTGTTAACAAGATCGGTGGTCGTCATTGCAATTTCATATGAGGGAGAGGCATAAGCTAACATACTTTCTCTTCTTGGATCATATGAACATATGATTGGAACTCTAGCAAGAATCCGCAACTACTAAAGATCATTAAGGTAAAACCCAACCATAGCATTAAAGCATCAAGTCCCCTTTATCCCATACGCAACAACCCCCTTACTCGGGTTTATGCTTCTGTCACTCAAGCAACCACTATAAGCGAATCATGAATGTATTGCAACACCCTACAGTGGGAATACCTCACGCTTGCGCGACACGGAGGGCACAATAGGACAGTGATAACCCACAAGTATAGGGGATCGCAATAGTTTCCGAGGGTAGAGTATTCAACCCAAATTTATTGATTCGACACAAGGGAGCCAAAGAATATTCTCAAGTATTAGCAGTTGAGTTGTCAGTTCACCCACACCTGGATAACTTAATATCTGCAGCAAAGTATTTAGTAGCAAAATAATATGATAGTAGTGGTAACGGTAGCAAAAGTAATATTTTTGGTGTTTTATAGTGATGATAACAATAGCAACGGAAAATTAAATAAGCGAAGAACAATATATGGAAAGCTCGTACGCAATGGATCGGTGATGGAGAATTATGCCGAATGCGATCGATCATGTAATAGTCATAACCTAGGGTGACACAGAACTAGCTCCAGTTCATCAATGTAATGTAGGCATGCATTTCGAATATAGTCATACGTGCTTATGGAAAAGAACTTGGATGACATCTTTTGTCCTACCCTCCCGTGGCAGCGGGGTCGTTTTAATAGAGTACTGGACCAAAGCATTAACAGATAGTGAATACATGAACTCCTCAAACTACGGTCATCACAGGGAGTGGTCCCGATTATTGTCACTTCGGGGTTGCCGGATCATAACACATAGTAGGTGACTATAGACTTGCAAGATAGGATCAAGAACTCTCATATATTCATGAAAACATAATAGGTTCAGATCTGAAATCATGGCACTCGGGCCCTAGTGACAAGCATTAAGCATAGCAAAGTCATAGCAACATCAATCTCAAAACATGATCGATACTAGGGATCAAACCCTAACAAAACTAACTCGATTACATGATAAATCTCATCCAACCCATCACCGTCCAGCAAGCCTACGATGGAATTACTCATGCACGGTGGTGAGCATCATGAAATTGGTGATGGAGGAAGGTTGATGATGACGATGGCGACGGATTCCCCTCTCCGGAGCCCTGAACGGACTCTAGACCAGCCCTCCCGAGAGTGTTTAGGGCTTGGCGGCGGCTCCGTATCGTCAAACGCGATGAATCCTTCTCTCTGATTTTTTTCTCCCCGTAAGTGAATATATGGAGTCAGGGTTGAGGTCGGTGGAGCGTTAGGGGGCGCACGAGGCAGGGGGGCGCGCCTAGGGGGGCAGGCGCGCCCCCCACCCTCGTGGACTGGTGGAGGCCCCCCTGACGTGGATCTTCCTTCAAGTATTTTTTATATATTCCAAAATAATTCTCCTTTCATTTTCAGGTCATTCCGAGAACTTTTATTTCTGCACAAAAATAACACCATGGCAATTATGCAGAAAACAACGTTAGTCCGGGTTAGTTCAATTCAAATCATGCAAGTTAGAGTCCAAAACAAGGGCAAAAGTGTTTGGAAAAGTAGATACGATGGAGACGTATCAACTCCCCCAAGCTTAAACCTTTGCTTGTCCTTAAGCAATTCAGTTGGTAAACTGAAAGTGATAAAGAAAAACTTTTACAAACTCTGTTTGCTCTTGTTGTTGTAAATATGTAAAGCCAACATTCAAGTTTTCAGCAAAGATTATGAACTAACCATATTCACAACAATATTTAGGTCTCATGTTTACTCATATCAATGGCATAATCAACTGGCGAGCAATAATAATAAATCTCGGATGACAACACTTTCTCAAAACAATCATGATATGATATAACAAGATGGTATCTCGCTAGCCCTTTCTGAGATCGCAAAACATAAATGCAGAGCACCTTTAAAGATACAGGACTGATTAGACATTGTAATTCATGGTAAAAGAGATCCAGTCAAGTCATACTCAATGTAAACTAACAGTAATGAATGCAAATGACAGCAGTGCTCTCCAACTAGTGCTTCTTTAATAAGAGGATGATGACTCAACATAAAAGTAAATAGATAGGCCCTTCGCAGAGGGAAGCCGAGATTTGTAGAGGTGCCAGATCTTGGTTTTGAAATAGATATGAATAATGTTTTGAGCGGTATACTTTCATTGTCAACATAACAACCGAGAGATTCCGATGTTCCCAAACAAAATGGTAAAGTTTATACTCCCCCTCCACCAACAAGCATCAATCCATGGCTTCCTCGAAACAATGAGTGCCTCCAACTAACAAGAGTCCTAGGGGAGTTTTGTTTGCAGTTATTTTGGTTCGATTTGCATAAAGCATGGGACTGGGCATCCCGGTGACTAGCCCTTTTCTCATGAGTGAGGAGCGGAGTCCACTCCTCTTGAGAATAACCCGCCTAGCATGGAAGATACAGACAGCCCTAGTTGATATATGAGCTATTCGAGCATAGAAAATAGGATGATTATTTGAAGGTTTAGAGTTTGGCACATACAAATTTACTTGGAACGGCAGGTAGATAACGTATATAGGTAGGTATGGTGGACTCATATGGAACAACATTGGGGTTTATGGAATTGGATGCACCAGCAGTATTCCTGCTTAGTACAGGTGAAGGCTAGAAAAAGACTGGGAAGCGACCGGCTAGAGAGTGACAACAGTCATGAACATGCATTAATGTAACATCCCAAATTTTCAATTTGGAATGTTATACATAGGTCATTCATGCATATCATATTTTATTGCATTTTCGTTCTACAATCCTCGAAATCCTAAGCAACTCAAGGACCCTCGGAGAGAGTTGGGGATTTCCCGGTTTTCATATTTGATTTTTATCAAATAATGAAATGAGAATTTCTGATTTTAATAAATTTTCTCTCCGAAAAATATTTCATATTAAAAAAAATATGAGAGGAGATAATATGACTTCTCCAAAATAATGGAAATATTGGAGAAAAAATATTAAAATTATTTTCTTGATTTTATTTGATTTGTATTTGCATTAGAAAAATTGCATGTTTTAAAAAATTGCAGTTTAGGGCCAAGAAAATGTTCATCTCGTCCTAAATATTTTATTTAGGGGGTGAAAATTTGTTTTGGCATTTTTAGATTTTTATTTTATTTTCTAGGATTTTATTTCTGTCGGCGAAATTGTTCAAAAAAAGAGGTTCCGCCGGCTGGGCCGAAACCCAGCCAGGCCGCCGGCCCAACCGCCCGCGCCACCGCCTCCCCGTCGCGCACGCCGCCGCCGACTCGGACGAGGAGTCCAAGCCGGACTCTGCCGCCCCGCCTTAGCCCCTCCCGCAAGTCGCCGCCCCCCTCTTTATATACCCCACCGCCCCGAGCCAACACCACCACCGCAGCCCCGCCACCGAGCCGCTGCCGCCCGCACCCCGCAGCGGCCGCCCGCGCCTCGCCACCGCCACTTGCCGCGCCGCCGCCGAGACCCGACACCCCGCGAGCCGCCGCCCCGCTGCCCAACCCCGCCTCGCCGGAGCCCCTCGCCGGAGGTACTGTGCCGGATCCGAGCCGCCGGTTTTTTTAAAACCGGTCGGTTTTTTTAGAACCCTAGTTCATTTTTTAGATCGGTTCGCCAGTTTTTTCTCGGTTCTTCTAAATAGCGGACGTTCGTCCGTACGTTCGTTTTAGCGAATGGTTTTCGCCCGTTAGTTACAGTTAACAAACGCTCGTTCGTTAGTCTGTTTGAAGTTTTCTTTTTATCGGATTTATCTGCGATTATTTTCGATCGCGATTTCTGATCCGATCTTAGTTTTTCTTTATATTTTCGCTCGTTAGTCGGAATCATGCGATTCAAGCACCTAGATCTTCGTCTCGAGACCCTCTTTCTATTTAATCAACTTAAACAAGATTTTGGTACTGTAAAATTTGACCATAGTTCTGATTACTAAACGGATCTTGTTTCTTTCACCGTTTGAGTTTCGTTGCTCCGTTTGATTTGATTCTTTTTGCAAACTGGAGTTCTTAAGTTGAACTTTCTGGCCAACCTCTCTTATTTGAGTTTTGCTTGTGCATCTTTGCTTGTTGCTTATGTATGTTATTATTTGTTTGCTATAGAATTCCCGGAGTGCAAAGCATGTTACTACGAGTCCCTAGGATTCGCGGATCGTCGGCAAGGCAAGTAACACTTTCATCATATCCCTTTTATACCCAGTTTTTATGCATTAGTTTCACCCTCAAACATTGCATGAGTAGGATTGATAAGATGTGGGTTTTCGGAAGTAGTTGATGAGGTAGGAAACTATTGCCCTGCATTCAAACCCTTGGGAGTTACTTCTACGCGTTGCTTATATTATTTTGCTATGCTCGTAGACGTGGTTTGGGTTTAGAGTGAAATCCATGATAGATGTGAGATTGTTAATTAATGGTTCAACTTAAGGTGGCAACTTAAATTAACATATGGGTGGATTGAGGCACCTGGGGAACCCAGTGTTGTCTGTTTTTTGGAAATCCCTGGGTACCCGTGTGATCTTCCTATGGACCGCCACCCAGGCTCAAAGGGAACTGGGGTGATTCATGCTAGAAACTTCCGTGTGCAGCCACAAGCTATTATGGGCTCTAGCATAGTTGAGTAAGTTACTTGAAGCTCTTGAAGAGGTGGATCAGCAGGTAGTGGGTTTTGTAGGTTCGGTATGGTCTGCCCGGAGTAGAGAGTTAATGTTCCTGAAAGACTGTGTCTCGGTCATCCGTTTCTCAAACACCATGTAGTGCGAGAAATCCAACGGAGGAGATCGAGTCTTGTGGGGAAAAGTGTGCAAACCTATGCAGAGTGTACAATCTAATCATGGTTAGCCGTGTCCCCGGTTATGGACAATTTTGAGTATCTAGTACTTGGGTTATCACATGTATCTCATCACTCTTAATTAATATTGGTGGGTTGTTAACTACTTTAATTTGGGATTGATTTGGGGGTACCTTCTCAATATTGTTCAACCACCATGATAGTTAAATTAAAATATATTCCGTTGTGGTAGGGAAAAATTGGCTTTTCGCAAAACTATAACCATAGAGCTTTCCACCAGCCAAATATGCATATAGATATAGCATTACTCTATTCATGCTCTACTGTGTTCTATTGCTAGCATATTCCATGTGCTGACCCGTTTTCGGGCTACAACGTACTATGTTGCAGACTTTTCAAACGAGGAGTAAGGTTCGTTATGTCGTTGCCGTGCAACTCAGCTATGCCGTTGGAGTTGATGGACTCACTTTATCTTCCAAGCCTTCCTCTGTTATCATATTACATGGCCTTAAGCCATATTATTGTAATAAGTTCTCTTTTGAGATATTCAATGTAATAAGTGTGTAATTGCTACTCGGTTATAAATCCTTCAAGTACTGTGTGTGTCAGCATTACCGATCGAGGGATGACACTGAAGCACAGAGACTTGACCATTTGAGGTCGGGTCGCTACAAGATGGTATCAGAGGACATGCTGAGTGTAGGACACGACCACTAAGATAAACCATAGGTCACACTTCTCTACTCATTACTGACTCCTCTCCATTTTCTACTCTTTAGGATGACGGAGATGAAGAACAAGTTTGCACAACCGGATGAAGACACACCTTTTGGACGCCACTTGAAGGAAGACACTAGGTACGTGAACATTGGAATACCAAGCTTCACCGGAACGTACAACGCCACCTTACCAGAAGAGGAGCGCTGGATGATTCAAGTACAAGCTCGAGGAAGGACGTTTTCGCCAACCTCTAAACCCATAGAATTTTCTTTCAAAGCACCCACCTGGAGTCTAGGCAAGAGCATGGCAGCCCACATTACCATGGGACGCATTGGAGAGGTCTACAACAGGGAACTCAAGGACACTATCTACCAAATATGTGGGCGCCGAGATGACCAATGGGAAGTAATCAGCACCAAGAAAGATAGATCCATTGCAGCTTTCATCTAGGAGTTAAACCAGCACATTCGATGTCAAGAGAACTAGATGTGCGCGGACATGATGGACTTGAAGAAGGCGAAGACTAGGATCATCGAGCTGGAGGAAGAACTCAAGTTTACATGCGATGGATATGAGGAGGAAATCAAGACACTACTGGAGAAGAATGACGACCTAGTTAAGAAGATCGGAGTATTCATGGGAGGTCCAGCACTGGAAGTAGAAGATGACGATTCCACTTGCCCAGACAACTACATTATCATCGACGACACCGATTCCGATCCTAGTGAGGATGACTTAGAAGACGAAGCTAGAGCAGACATAATGGAGTCTTCCACCGATCAAAATTTCTAGATGACCACCATATATTATTAGTATTCCCCCATGTATTTAGTAGTAGTTGAGCACTTTTGCGATAGTTCTAGACCGCTTGTATGCCCTTGCTTGATTGATTGAGTGAAATGATTGTGTTTGTCTTGTATGCATATGGGTAGTGCTTTCTCACTAGACCTTTTGTTCTATTCTGACCTCTTCCATCTAAACCCATCAGATGCCACCGAGACGTGACACCGGTTTTGCTTTCCCGCCAGAGCTCACCTAGTTGATCCAGCAGCAGAATGCCTTGATGCAATTGCTAGTTAAGAACCAGGGCAACAACAATAACAACCCGCCACGAGTGGACAACCTAGCCCGTTTTCTAAGGTTACAGCCACCGGTGTTTTCCAGTAGCACCGAGCCTATAGTTGCTGATGATTGGCTACACCATATTGGAAGGGAGTTGACCACCGCAGGTTGCACAAATGCTGAGAGGGTGCGCTTTGCCGCACACCAATTGGATGGACCAGCAGCCTCATGGTGGGAGAATTACACGACCACTTTTCCTGTAGCCAATGTCACTTGGGACCAGTTTCAGCAAGCATTCCGCACAACCCATGTCTCAACCGGAGCTATGCAGATGAAGAAGCGGGAGTTCCACAACTTGCACCAGGGAAACCGTATTGTGGCTCGGTACGTGGATGATTTTAGCAAGTTATCACGCTATGCCCCTGATGATGTGGCCACAGATGCCGCGAAGCAGGAGAAGTTTATGGAAGGGCTGAATTATGAGATGAGCATGCAGGTGATGGTACCAACCTTCAACAACTACCAGGAGTTGGTAGATAAGGCTCTTATGATTGAAGGGAAGCAGCAAGAGATTGAGAGCCATAAGAGGAAGTACGGACAAGGGAAGTATAACTCAGGAGCTCAGCAGAAGCCTTGCCTAACCCCAAACTCGGGAGGACTTCTTCATAACCAAGGAGGTCACAACCACACTGGAGGAGGATCGCATGACCACAATGGTGCTAAGAATGGAAATGGGAACGGAGCTAACAACAATCAGAACCGCTCCAACCCAGCCACACCCGCCAAAAGAGACCTAAGTCAAGTTACTTGCTTTAAGTGCGGGAAGACTGGGCACTATGCCAATGATTGCCCCGAAGGAAGGAATGGAAACGGAAATGGGAGCGCTGGGAAGAAGCCTAATCCATTCAACAAAGGACAAGTGAACCACGTTAACATGGAGGAGGATAAAGAGCAGCCGAACGCGGTAATAGGTAAGTTTTTGGTTAAGTCATTTACCGCTCTTGTTCTTTTCGATACTGGTGCATCGCATTCATACATATCAAGGGGATTCGTGGAAAAGTTTAAACTACCAACCCAAACCCTTAGGACCCCTCTCCTAGTGATTTCACCTAGAGCAGAGTACATGGCTAGCTGATGGTGTGACCAGATACCCCTAACCATTGGCACACATGTATTTCCGTTCGACCTAATTATCTTGGAGTCACAAGGATTGGATGTGATATTAGGTATGGACTGGATGTCAAAGTATGGAGGAAGTATTGATTGTGCTAGTAAGTCGATTTATCTCACCACCTCGGAGGGAAAAAGGATTAAGTATGTATCTAGGCATGTGCCTAGGAGGAGCCAAGTGAATGCCCTCACGGGAGTTGTTCAGGAGGAAGTGCCTGTAGTGAAGGACTACCCGGATATTTTTCCAAAAGAGTTACCATGCATGCCACCAGATAGAGACATTGAGTTTTTGATAGAGCTATTGCCAGGTACAGGGCCAATATCCAAGAGACCCTATCAGATGCCCGCAAATGATCTGGAGGAAATTAAGAAACACATCAAGGAGTTATTGGAGAAAGGTTACATTCGAAGAAGTTCATCACTTTGGGGAGCCCCAGTAATTTTGGTTGAGAAGAAGGATAAATCCCTAAGGATGGTTGTTGATTATCGAGCCTTGAATGAAGTGATGATTAAGAACAAGTATCCACTGTCGATGATCAATGATCTGTTTGATATGCTGCAAGGAGATAAAGTGTTTTCAAAGATCGATCTACGATCGGGATATCATCAGTTGAAAATTCGAGAGAAGGATATACCAAAGACAACGTTCACCATGCTATATGGATTATACGAGTATACCGTCATGTCGTTTGGACTGACTAACACCCCTGCCTATTTTATGAGCATGATGCACAAGGTGTTCATGGAATATTTAGACAAGTTTTTTGTGGTGTTCATTGATGACATTATGGTATACTCGAAGAATGAAGAGGAGCACAAGGAGCATTTGCGGTTAGTTCTCGAGAAACTCAGGGAACACCAGTTGTATGCTAAGATCAGCAAATGCGAATTTTGGTTGAAGGAAGTTGGATTCCTTAGACATGTTATATCAGGAGAAGGTATAGGAGTAGACCCCATCAAGGTTCAGTCAGTCACTAAATGGTTGGCACCCACTTTAGTTAGCGAGATCCGTAGTTTCCTTGGACTCGCAGGATACTACCGGAGATTCATTGAGAATTTTTCCAAGATTGCGAAGCCAATGACTGAACTATTGAAGAAGGACACTAAGTTTAAATGGACAGATGATTGCGAGGCAAGTTTCCAGGAGTTGAAGAAACGTTTAACTAAAGCCCAAGTGCTAACACTGCCACATATACATAAGGAGTTCCAAGTGTATTGTGACGCCTCTCGCTTAGGACTTGGATGTGTGCTTATGCTGGACGGAAGAGTTGTTTCGTATGCCTCAGGGCAACTAAAACCTCATGGGTTGAACTATGCCACGCATGATTTGGAGCTAGCAGCCGTAGTGCATGCATTGGAGACTTGGAGACATTACCTTATTGGAAACCGTTGTGATGTGTACACGGATCATAAGAGTTTGAAGTACATTTTCACCCAAAAGGAGCTGAACCTTAGGCAGAGGAGATGGTTGGAGCTTATAAATGATTATGATATGAAGATACACCATCATCCCGGAAAGGCCAATGTCATAGCAGACGCTTTGAGTCGGAAGAGTTATGCCAATATCCTTGAAAGTA